>NC_134531.1:244640328-244662828 GCF_050624435.1 Tenrec ecaudatus
GATTCTACATGAGTGTGATTGTGTATATGTATGTGTGTGTGTGTGGAAAAAGTACACGAATCAGAAGAAATCCAGAGGTTCTGCAAGGGTATGTGTGTGAATGTGAGTGTGAGTGTGGGTGTGTAAAAAGGACACGAAGTCAGAAGCCCTGCATATATAATGCAAGGATTTGTGTGTGTAAAAAGAACACTACGTCAGATGCCCTCCAGAGATTCTGCAAGAGTGTGAGTGTGTGGTGTGTGTGTTAAAAGGACACGGCGTCAGAAGCCTTCCAGAGATTGTGTAAGGGTGCCTGTATGTGTGTGTATGTGTGTAATAAGACAGGAAGTCAGAAGCCCTCTAGGTATTCTGCAAAGGTCTGCGTGTGTGTGTGTGTGTGTGTGTGTGTGTGTATAAAAAGGACAAGAAGTCAGAAACCTCCAGAGATTCTGCAAAGGTGTGTGTGTGTGTAGGTAAAAAGGACACGACGTTAGAAGCCCTCCAGAAATTCTCCAAGGGTGTGCTTGTGTGTGGGTGTGTATGTAAAAATGACACGAACGAGAAGCCCACCAGAGATTCTTAAATGGTATCAGTGTGAGTGTGTATGTGTAAAAAGGACACGAAGTCAGAAGCACTCTAGAGATTCTGCAAGGGAATGAGTTGAGTGTTTGTTTGTGTGTGTGTGTGTGTCTCTGTGTAAAAAAAAACAAAATCAGAAGCACTATAGTTATTCTGCAAGGATGTGTGTGTGTGTGTGTAAAGACACGAATTCAAGCGATACAGAGATTCTTTAGGGGTGTGCATGTGTGAGTGTGTAAAAGGGACCAGAAGTCATAAGCCCTAAAGAGATTCTTCAACTGTGTGTTCGGGTGAGAGAATTTAAACAGAACAAAATTCAGAAGTTCTCCAGAGTTCTGCCAGGGTGTGTGTGTGTATGCCTGTGTGTCTAAAAAGGACACGAAATAAGAAGGCTTCCAGAGATTCTGCAAGGGTGCATGCATGTGTGTATGTGTCTGTGTGAGTGTGTAAAAGGATATGAAGTCAGAAGTACTCCAGGTGTTACGTAAAGGTTGTATTTGTGAGTCTGTAAAAAGGACACGACATCAGAATCCCTCCTCAGATTCTGCAATGGTGTGAATGAATATGTATATGTAAAAAGGACTTGAAATCAGAACCCCTGTAGAGATTCGGCAAGGGTGTGAGTGTCTGTGTGTGTGTTGGTGTGTAAAAACGACATGAATTCAGAAGCCCTCCAGAGATTCGGTAAGGTTATGAGTGTGAGTGTGCGTGTGTGAGTGTGTGTGTGTAAAAATGAGATAAAGTCAGAAGTCCTGCAGAGAATCTGCAAGGGTATGAGTGTGTGAATTTCTAAGAAGGACACGAACAGAAGCCCTCCAGAGATTCTGAAAGGGCTGTGTATGTGTGTGTGCGTGTGTAAAAAGGACATGAATTCAAACCCACTCCAAAGATTCTACATGGGTGTGATTTTGTGTGTGTGTGTGTGTGTGTGTGTGGAAAGAGGACAAGAATCAGAAGACATCCAGAGGTTCTGCAAGGGTATGTGTGTGTGTGTGTGTGTAAAAAGAACACGAAATCAGAAGCCCTCTAGAAATTCTGCAAGAGTGTGAGTGTGTGGTGTGTGTGTTAAAAGGACACGATGTCAGAAGCCTTCAGGAGATTCTGCAAGGGTTTGTGTATGTGTGTGTGCGTGTGTTATAAGGACATGAAGTCAAACCCACTCCAAAGATTCTGAAAGGGTGTGAATGTGTGTGTGTGTGTGTGTGCGGAAAAAGGACACGAATCAGAAGACATCCAGAGCTACTGCAAGGGTATGTGTGTGAATGTGAGTGTGTGTATGGGTGTATAAAAATGACACGAAGTCAGAAGCCCTGCATATATAATGAAAGGATGTGTGTGTGTAAAAAGAACACTACGTCAGATGCCCTTCAGATATTCTGCAAGAGTGTGAGTGTGTGGTGTGTGTGTTAAAAGGATACGATGTCAGAAGCCTTCCAGAGATTCTGCAAAGGTGTGTGTGTGTAGGTAAAACGGACACGACGTTAGAAGCCCTCCAGTGATTCCCAAGTGTGTGCTTGTGTGTGGGTGTGTATGTAAAAATGAAATGAACGAGAAGCCCACCAGAGATTCTTAAATGGTATCAGTGTGAGTGTGTATGTGTAAAAAGACACGAAGTCAGAAGCCCTCTAGAGATTCGGCAAGGTTATGAGTGTGAGTGTGCGTGTGTGAGTGTGTGTGTGTGTGTGTAAAAATGAGACAAAGTCAGAAGTCCTGCAGAGAATCTGCAAGGGTATGAGTGTGTGAGTGTCTAAGAAGGACACGAACAGAAGCCCTCCAGAGATTCTGCAATGGTGTGTGTATGTGTGTGTTCGTGTGTAAAAAAACATGAATTCAAACCCACTCCAAAGATTCTACATGAGTGTGATTGTGTGTGTGTGTGTGTGTGTGTGGAAAAAGTACACGAATCAGAAGACATCCAGAGCTTCTGCAAGGGCATGTGTGTGAATGTGAGTGTGTGTGTGTGTAAAAAGTACACGAAGTCAGAAACCCTGCATATATAATGCAAGGATGTGTGTGTGTGTAAAAAGAACTCTACGTCAGAAGCCCTCTAGAGATTCTGCAAGTGTGTGAGTGTGTGGTGTGTGTGTTAAAAGGACACGACGTCAGAAGCCTTCCACAGATTGTGCAAGGGTGCCACTATATGCGTGTGTATGTGTGTAATAAGACAGGAAGTCAGAAGCCCTCTAGGTATTCTGCAAAGTCTGTGTGTGTGTGTGTGTGTGTGTGTGTATAAAAAGAACAAGAAGTGAAAAACCTCCAGAGATTCTGCAAAGGTGTGTATGTGTGTAGGTAAAAAGGACACGACGTTAGAAGCCCTCCACAGATTCTCCAAGGGTGTGCTTGTGTGTGGGTGTGTATGTAAAAATGACACGAGCGAGAAGCCCACCAGAGATTCTTCAATGGTATCAGTGTGAGTGTGTATGTGTAAAAAGGACACGAAGTCAGAAGCCCTCTAGAGATTCTGTAAGTGTATGATTTTGAGTGTTTTGTGTGTGTGTGTGTGTGTGTGTAAAGACACGAATTCAAGCGATACAGAGATTCTTTAGGGGTGTGTATGTGTGAGTGTGTAAAAAGGACAAGAAGTCATAAGCCCTCTAGAGATTCTTCAACGGTGTGTGCGGTGAGAGATTTTAAAAAGACCAAAAGTCAGAAGTTATCCAGAGGTTCTACCAGGGTGTGTGTATGCCAGTGTGCTAAAAAGGACACGAAATCAGAAGTCCTCCAGAAATTCTGCAAGGGTGTTCTGTATGTATGTGTGAGTGTGTAAAAAGGACATGAATCCAAACCCACTCCAATGATTCTACATGGGTGTGATTGTGTATGTGTGTGTATGTGTTTGTGTGTGGAAAAAGGACACGAATCAGAAGACATCCAGAGCTTCTGCAAGGGTATGTGTGTGAATATGAGTGTGTGTGTGTGTGTGTAAAAAGGATTCAAAGTCAGAAGCCCCCTAGAGATTCTGAAAAGGTATGAATTTGAGAGAGAGTGTGTGTGTGTGTGTGTGTGTGTGTAAAAAGAAAACAAAATGAGAAGCCCTCTAGTTATTCTGCAATGGTGTGCGTGTATGTGTGTGTGTGTGTGTGTGTAAAGACACGAATTCAAGCGATACAGAGATTGTTTAGGGGTGTGTATGTGAGAGTGTGTAAAAAGGACAAGAAGTCATAAGCACTCTAGAGATTCTTCAACGGTGTGTGCAGGTGAGAGATTTTAAAAAGAACAAAGGTCATAACTTCTCAATAGATTCTGTTAGGTGTGTGTGTGTATGCCTGTGTCTAAAAAGGACCCGTAATCAGAAGTCCTCCAGAGATTCTGCATGGGTGTGTGTGTGTGGGTGTGTGTAAAAAGGACATGACATCAGAATCCCTCCAGAGATTCTGCAATGGTGTGAATGTATGTGTATATGTAAAAAGGACTTGAAACAGAAGTCCGGTAGAGATTTGTCAAGGGTGTGAGTTGTGGGTGTGTGTGTGTAAAAAGGACACGAAGTCAGAAGCCCTCCAGATGTTCTGCAAGAGTGTGTGTTTGTGGGTGGCTGGGTGTAAAAAGTACACGACCTCAGAATCCCTCCAGATATTCTGCAATGGTGTGAATGTATGTTTATATGTAAAAAGGACTTGAAATCAGAAGCCCGGTAGAGAATTGGCAAGGGTGTGTGTGTGTGTGTGTGTGTGTGTGTGTGTGTGTGTGTGTGTGTAAAAAGGACACGAAGTCAGAAGCCCTCCAGATGTTCTGCAAGGGTGTGTGTGTGTGTGGGTGGGTGGGTGTAAAAAGTACACGACATCAGAATCCCTCCAGATATTCTGCAATGGTGTGAATGTATGTGTATATGTAAAAAGGACTTGAAATCAGATGCCCTGTAGAGATCAGGCAAGTGTGTGAGTGTGCGTGGGTGTGTGTGTGTCTGTAAAAAGGACATGTATTCAGAAGTCCTCCAGAGATTCGGTAAGGTTATGAGTGTGAGTGTGCGTGTGTGAGTGTGTGTGTAAAAATGAGACAAAGTCAAAAGTCCTGCAGAGAATCTGCAAGGGTATGAGTGTGTGAGTGTCTAAGAAGAACATGAACTGAAGCCCTCCAGAGTTTCTACAAGGGTGTGTGTATGTGTGTGCGCTTGTGTAAAAAGGAGATGAATTCAAACCCACTCCAAAGATTCTGCATGGGTGTGATTGTGTGTGTGTGTGTGCGGAAAAAGGACATGAATCAGAAGACATCCAGAGCTTCTGCAAGGGCATGTGTGTGAATGTGACTGTGTGTGTGTGTGTGTAAAAAGGACGCGAAGTCAGAAGCCCTGCATATATTATGCAAGGATGTGTGTGTGTGTGTAAAAAGAACAGTACGTCAGATGCCCTCCAGAGATTCTGCAAGAGTGTGAGTGTCTGGTGTATGTGTTAAAAGGACACGACGTCAGAAGCCTTCCAGAGATTGTGCAAGGGTGCGTGTATGTGTGTGTATGTGTGTAATAAAACAGGAAGTCAGAAGCCCTGTATGTATTCTGCAAAGATCTGCGCGCGTGTGTGTGTGTGTGTGTGTGTAAAAAGGACAAGAATTCAGAAACCTCCAGAGATTCTGCAAAGGTGTGTGTGTGTGTGTAGGTAAAAAGGACACGACGTTAGAAGCCCTCCAGAGATTCTCCAAGGGTGTGCTTGTGTGTGGGTGTGTATGTAAAAATGACACGAATGAGAAACCCCCCAGAGATTCTTCAATGGTATCAGTGTGAATTTGTATGTGTAAAAAGGACACGAACTCAGAAGCACTCTAGAGATTCTGCAAGGGTATGAGTTTGAGGGTTTGTGTGTGTGTGTAAAAAATACAAAATCAGAAGCTCTCTAGTTATTGTGCAAGCGTGTGTGTGTGTGTGTGTGTGTGTAAAGAGACGAATTCAAGCGATACAGAGATTCTTTAGGGGTGTGCATATGTGAGTGTGTAAATAGGACAAGAAGTCATAAGCCCTCTAGAGATTCTTCAACGGTGCGTGCGGGTGAGAGATTTTAAAAAGAACAAAGGTCAGAAGTTCTCCAGAGGATCTGCCAGTGTGTGTGTGTGTGTGTATGCCCGTGTGTCTAAAAAGGACACGAAATCAGAAGTCCTCCAGAGATTCTGCAAGGGTGCATGCATGTGTGTATGTGTCTGTGTGAGTTTGTAAAAGGACATGAAGTCAGAAGCCCTCCAGATGTTCTGCAAGGGTGTGTGTGTGGGTGGGTGGGTGTAAAAAGGAAACGACATCAGAATCCCTACAGAGATTCTTCAATGGTGTGAACGTATGTGTATATGTAAAAAGGACTTGAAATCAGAAGCCCTATAGAGATTGACAAGGGTTAGTCTCTCTCTCTGTGTGTGTGTGTGTGTGTGTATGTGTAAAAAGGACACGAAGTCAGAAGGCCTCCAGATGTTCTGCAATGGTGTGTGTGTGTGTGTGTGTGTGTGTGTGTGTAAAAAGGACATGACATCAGAATCCCTCCAGAGATTCTGCAATGGTGTGAACGTATGTGTATATGTAAAAAGGACTTGAAATCAGAAGCCCGGTAGAGATTCTGCAAGGGTGTGAGTGAGTGAGTGTGTGTGTGTGTGTGTGTGTGTGTGTGTAAAAAAGACATGAATTCAGAAGACCTCCAGAGATTCGGAAAGGTATAAGTGTGAGTGTGCGTGTGTGAGTGTGTGTGTGTAAAAATGAGACAAAAGTCAGAAGTCCTGCAGAGAATCTGCAAGGGTGTGAGTGTGTGAGTGTCTAAGAAGGAAACGAATAGAAGCCCTCCAGAGATTCTGCAAGGGTGTGTGTATGTGTGTGTGCGTGTGTAAAAAGGACATGAAATCAAACCAACTCCAAAGAATCTGCATGGGTGTGATTGTGTTTGTGTGTGTGAGTGTGTGTGTGGAAAAAGGACACTAATCAGAAGACATCCATAGCTTCTGAAAGGGTATGTGTGTGAATGTGTGTGTATGTTTGTGTAAAAAGAACACTACGTCAGAAGCCCTCCAGAGATTCTGCAAGAGTGTGAGTGTATTGTGTGTGTGTGAAAAGGAAACGACGTCAGAAGCCTTCCAGAGATTGTACAAGGGTGCGTGTATGTGTGTAAAAAGACAGGAAGTCAGAAGCCCTCTAGGGATTCTGCAAATATCTGAGTGTGTGTGTGTGTGTGTGTGTGTGTGTATAAAAATGACAAGAAGTCAGGAACCTCCAGAGATTCTGCAAAGGGGTGTGTGTGTGTAGGTAAAGAGGAACAAAATAAGAAGTCCTCTAGTGATTCTGCAAGGGTGTGTGTGTGTGTGTAAAAAGACATGAAGTAAAGAGCCCAGAGATTCTGTAAGGGTGTGTGTGTGTGTGTGTGTGTGTGTGTGTGTGTGTGTGTGTGTAAAAAGAACACTACGTCAGAAGGCCTCCAGAGATTCTGCAAGAGTGTGAGTATATTGTGTGTGTGTGAAAAGGAAACGACGTCAGAAGCCTTCCAGAGATTGTACAAGGGTGCGTGTATGTGTGTAAAAAGACAGGAAGTCAGAAGCCCTCTAGGGATTCTGCAAATATCTGAGTGTGTGTGTGTGTGTGTGTGTGTGTGTATAAAAATGACAAGAAGTCAGAAACCTCCAGAGATTATGCAAAGGTGTGTGTGTGTCTAGGTAAAAAGGAACAAAATAAGAAGTCCTCTAGTGATTCTGCAAGGGTGTGTGTGTGTGTGTAAAAAGACACGAAGTAAAGAGCCCAGAGATTCTGTAAGGGTGTGTGTGTGTGTGTGTGTGTGTGTGTGTGTGTAAAAAGAACACGAAGATAGAAGCCCTCTAGAGATTCTTCAACCGAGTGTGTGGGTGAGAGTGTTTAAAAAGGACAAAGTTCAGAAGTGCTCCAGAAGTTCTTCCAGGGTGTGTGTGTGTGTATGTGTGTGTGTCTAAAAAGGATACGAAATCAGAAGCCCTTCAGAGATTCTGCAAAGGTGTGTGCATTTGTGTATGTGTGTGTGTTAGTGTGTAAAAAGAACACGAAGTCAGTAGCCCTCCAGATGTTCTGCAAGGGTGTGTGTGCGTGGGTGTGTGTGTGTGTAAAAAGGACACGATGTCAGAATCCCTCCAGAGATTCTGCAAGGTTGTGAGTGTGTGTGTGTTAAAAGAACACGACGTCAGAAGCCCTCCAGAGATTTCACAAAGGTGTGAGTGTGTGTGTGTGTGTATGTGTGAAAAAAAAGGATTGGAAGACCGAAGTCCCCTAGAGCTTCTGCAACGTTTTAAGTGTGTTTGTAAATAAGCCAAGAAGTCAGAGCCCTCAAGAGATACTGTAGGGGTAGAAGTGTGAGTTTGAATGTGTGTGTGTGTGTGAGTGTAAAAAAGACACGAAGTCAGAAACATCCAGAGATTCTGTAATGGCGTCTGTGTGTGTATGTAAAAAGGACACGACGCTAGAAGCCCTACAGAGAGTCTCCAAGGGTGTGCATGTGTGTGGGTGTGCATGTAAAAATGACAAGAACCAGAAGCCCTCCAGAGATTCTTGAAGGGTATCAGTCTGAGTATGTATGTGTAAAGTGGACATGAAGTCAGAAGCCCTCCAAAGATTCTGCAAGGATGTGTGTGTGTAAGAAGGCCACGACGTCAGAAGCCCTCCAGATATTCTTCAAGGTTGTGTGTGTGTGTGTCTGAGTAAAAAGGACACGAAGTAAGTAGCCCTCCAGCGATTCTGAAAGGGTGCGTGCATGTGTGCATGTGTGTGTGTGAGTGTGTAAGAAGGACACGAACTCAGAAGCATTCCTGATATTTTGCAAGGGTGTGTGTGTGTGTATGTGTGTGTGTAAAAAGGACCCGAAGTCAGAAGCCCTCCTGATATTCTGCAAGGGTGTGTGTGTGTGTGTGTGTGTGTAAAAAAATTACACGAAATCAGAAGCCCTGCAGATATTATGCAATTGTGTGTGTGTGTGCGAAAAGAACATGAGGTCAGAAACCCTCCAGAGATTCTGCAAGAGTGTGAGTGTATGTGTGTGTAAAAGGGACACGATGTCAGAAGCCCTCCAGAGATTCAGCCAGGTGTGGATGTCTTTGTGTAAAAGGACACGAAGTCAGAAATCCTCTCGAGATTCAGCAATGGAATGTGTGTGTGTGTGTGTGTGTGTGTGTGTGATTAAGGAACACGAAGTCAGAAGCCGTATAGCGATTCTGCCAAGGTTTGTGTGTGTGTACAAAGGACAGGAAATCAGAAGCCCTCCAGAGATTCTGCAAGGTAGTGTGTGTATTTGCGTGGGTGAATAGGACACCAAATCAGAAGCCTTCTAGATTTGCAACGGTATGTATGAGTGTATGTGTGTGTGTGTTGTGTGTGTGTAAAAAGGTAAAGTCAGAAGCCTTCCAGAGATTCTGCAAGAGTGTGAGTGTATTGTGTGTGTGTGAAAAGGAAACGACGTCAGAAGCCTTCCAGAGATTGTACAAGGGTGCGTGTATGTGTGTAAAAAGACAGGAAGTCAGAAGCCCTCTAGGGACTCTGCAAATATCTGAGTGTGTGTGTGTGTGTGTGTGTGTGTATAAAAATGACAAGAAGTCAGAAACCTCCAGAGATTCTGCAAAGGGGTGTGTGTGTGTAGGTAAAGAGGAACAAAATAAGAAGTCCTCTAGTGATTCTGCAAGGGTGTGTGTGTGTGTGTAAAAAGACACGAAGTAAAGAGCCCAGAGATTCTGTAAGGGTGTGTGTGTGTGTGTGTGTGTGTGTGTGTGTGTGTGTAAAAAGGACACGAAGATAGAAGCCCTCTAGAGATTCTTCAACCGAGTGTGTGGGTGAGAGTGATTAAAAAGGACAAAGTTCAGAAGTGCTCCAGAAGTTCTTCCAGGGTGTGTGTGTGTGTGTGTGTGTGTGTCTAAAAAGGACAAGAAGTCATAAGTCCCCTAGAGATTCTTCAACAGTGTGTGCGGGTGAGAGATTTTAAAAAGAACAAAGGTCAGAAGTTCTACAGAGGTTCTGCCAGGGTGTTTGTGTGTGTGTGTGTATGCCAGTGTGCTAAAAAGGACACGAAATCAGAAGTCCTCCAGAGATTCTGCAAGGGTGTGTGTATGTGTGTGTGCGTGTGTAAAAAGACATGAATTCAAACCCACCCCAAAGATTCTACATGAGTGTGATTGTGTGTGAGTGTGTGTGTGTGGAAAAGGACACGAATCAGAAGACATCCAGAGTCTCTGCAAGGGTATGTGTGTTAATGAGAGTGCGTGTATATGTGTTTGTGTGTGTAAAAAGGACATGAAGTCAGAAGCCCTCTAGAGATTCTGTAAGGGTATGAATTTGAGTGTTTGTGTTTGTGTGTGTGTGCGTAAAGACACTAATTCAAGCAATACAGAGATTCTTTAGGGGTGTGTATGTGTGAGTGTGTAAAAAGGACAAGAAGTCATAAGCCCTCTAAAGATTCTTCAACGGTGAGTGCGGGTGAGAGATTTTAAAAAGAACAAAGGTCAGAAGTTCTACAGAGGTTCTGCCAGGGTGTTTTTGTGTGTGTGTGTGTATACCAGTGTGCTAAAAAGGATACGAAATCAGAAGTCCTCCAGAGATTCTGCAAGGGTGAGTGTATGTGTGTGTGCGTGTGTAAAAAGACATGATTTCAAACCCACCCCAAAGATTCTACATGAGTGTGATTGTGCGTGAGTGTGTTTGTGTGGAAAAGGACACGAATCAGAAGACATCCAGAGCCTCTGCAAGTGTATGTGTGTTAATGAGAGTGCGTGTATGTGTGATTGTGTGTGTAAAAAGGACACGAAGTCAGAATCCTTCTAGAGATTCTGAAAGTGTATGAATTTGAGAGAGAGAGAGTATGTGTGTGTGTGTGTAAAAAGGACACGAAGTCAGAAGCCCCCTAGAGATTCTGAAAGTGTATGAATTTGAGAGAGAGAGTGTGTGTGTGTGTGCGTGAAAAAAAAAACAAAATCAGAAGCCCTCAAGGTATTCTGCAAGGGTGTGCGTGCGTGTGTGTGTGTAAAGTCACGAATTCAAGCGATACAGAGATTCTTTAGGCGTGTGTATGTGTGAGTGTATAAAAAGGACAAGAAGCCATAATCCCTCTAGAGATTCTTCCACAGTGTTTGCGGGTGAGAGATTTTAAAAAGAACAAAGTTCCGAAGTTCTCCAGAGGTTCTGCCAGGTGTGTGTTTATGCCTGTGTGTCTAAAAAGGACACGAAATCAGAAGTCCTCCAGAGATTCTGCAAGGGTGTGTTTATGTGTGTGTGCGTGTGTAAAAAGGACATAAATTCAAACCCACCCCAAAGATTCTACATGAGTGTGATTGTGTATATGTGTGTGTGTGTGGAAAAAGTACACGAATCAGAAGACATCCAGAGGTTCTGCAAGGGTATGTGTGTGAATGTGAGTGTTTGTGTGTGAGTGTGTGTAAAAAGGACACGAAGTCAGAAGCCCTCTAGAGATTCTGAAAGGGTATGACTTTGAGAGTGCGTGTGTGTGTGTGTGTAAAAAGAAAACAAAATCAGAAGCCCTGTAGTTATTCTGCAAGGGTGTGTGTGTGTGTATGTCTGTGTGTGTGTGTATGTGTAAAGACAGGAATTCAAGCGATACAGAGATTCTTTATGGGTGTGTATGTGTGAGTGTGTAAAAAGGACAAGTAGTCATAAGCCATCTAGAGATTCTTCAACGGTGTGTGCGGTGAGAGATTTAATAAAGAACAAAGTTCAGAAGTTCTCCAGAGGTTCTGCCAGGGTGTTTGTGTGTATGCCTGTGTGTCTAAAAAGGATACGAAATCAGAAGTCCTCCAGAGATTCTTCAAGGGTGTGTGTATGTGTGTGTGCGTGTGTAAAAAGGACATGAATTCAAACCCACTCCAAAGATTCTACATGGGTGTGTTTGTGTGTGTGTGGAAAAAGGACACGAATCAGAAGACATCCAGAGCTTCTGCAAGGATATGTGTGTGAATGTGAATGTGTGTGTGTAAAAAGGACACGATATCAGAAGCACTGCAGATATTATGCAACGATGTGTGTGTGTAAAAAGAACACTACGTCAGAAGCCCTCCAGGATTCTGCAAGAGTGTGAGTGTGTGTTAAAAGGACATGACGTCAGAAGCCTTCAAGAGGTTCTGCAAGGGTGTGTGTATGTGTGTGTGCGTGTGTAAAAAGGACATGAATTCAAACCCACTCCCATGATTCCGCATCTGGGTGATTGTGTGTGTGTGTGTGTGTGTGTGTGCGGAAAAAAAGACACGAATCAGAAGTCATCCAGAGCTTCTGCAAGGGTATGTGTGTGAATGTAAGTGTGTGTGTGTGTGTGTGTGTGTGTGTGTGTAAGAAGGACACGAAGTCAGAAGCCCTCTAGAGATTCTGTAAGGGTATGAATTTGAGTGTTTGTGTTTGTGTGTGTGTGTGGTGTAAAGACAAAAATTCAAGCGATACAGAGATTCTTTAGGGGTGTGTATGTGTGAGTTTGTAAAAAGGACAAGAAGTCATAAGCCCTCTAAAGATTCTTCAATAGTGTGTGCGGGTGAGAGATTTCATAAAGAACAAAGTTCAGAAGTTCTCCAGAGGTTCTGCCAGATGTGTGTGTGTATGCCTGTGTGTCTAAAAAGGACACGAAATCAGAAGTCCTCCAGAGATTCTGCAAGAGTGTGTGTATGTGTGTGTGCGTGTGTAAAAAGGACATGAATTCAAACCCACTCCAAATATTCTACATGGGTGTCATTGTGTGTGTGTGTGGAAAAAGGACACGAATCAGAAGACATCCAGAGTTTCTGCAAGGGTATGTGTGTGAATGTGAGTGTGTGTGTGTGTGTGGAAAAAGGACACGAAGTCAGAAGCCTTGCATATATAATGCAAGGATGTGTGTGTATAAAAAGAACTCTACGTCAGACGCCCTCCAGAGATTCTGCAAGAGTGTGAGTGTGTGGTGTGTGTGTTAAAAGGACACGACGTCAGAAGCCTTCCATAGATTGTGCAAGGGTGCCTCTATGTGTGTGTATGTGTGTAATAAGACAGGAAGTCAGAAGCCCTCTAGGTATTCTGCAAACAGTCTGCGTGTGTGTGTGTGTGTATAAAAAGGACAAGAATTCAGAAATCTCCAGAGATTCTGCAAAGGTGTGTATGTGTGTAGGTAAAAAGGACACGACGTTAGAAGCCCTCCAGAGATTTTCCAAGGGTGTGCTTGTGTGTGGGTGTGTATGTAAAAATGACACGAACGAGAATCCCACCAGAGATTCTTAAATGGTATCAGTGTGAGTGTGTATGTGTAAAAAGGACATGAAGTCAGAAGCGCTCTAGATATTCTGTAAGGGTATGAATTTGAGTGTTTTTGTGTGTGTGTGTGTAAAGACACGCATTCAAGCGATACAGAGATTTTTTATGGGTGTGTGTGTGTGAGTGTGTAAAAAGGACAAGAAGTCATAAGCCCTCTAGAGATTCTTCAACAGTGTGTGCAGGTGAGATATTTCATAAAGAACAAAGTTCAAATGTTCTCCATATGTTCTGCCAGGGTGTGTGTGTGTATGCCTGTGTGTCTAAAAAGGACACGAAATCAGAAGTCCTCCAGAGATTCTGCAAGGTTGTGTGTATGTGTGTGTGGGTGTGTAAAAAGGACATGAATTCAAACCCACTCCAAAGATTCTAAATGGGTGTGATTGTGTGTGTGTGTGTGTGTGTGGAAAAAAGACACAAATCAGAAGACATCCAGAGCTTCTGCAAGGGTATGTGTGTCAATGTGAGTGTGTGTGTGAGTGTGTAAAAAGAACACGAAGTCAGAAGCCCTGCATATATAATGCAAGGATGTGTGTGTGTAAAAAGAACACTACGTCAGTTGACCTCCAGAGATTCTGCAAGAGTGGGGGTGTGTGGTGTGTTTGTTAAAAAGATAAGACTTCATAACCTTCCAGAGATTGTGAAAGGGTGCCTGTATGTGTGTAATAAGACAGGAAGTCAGAATCCCTCTAGGTATTCTGCAAAGGTCTGTGTGTGTGTGTGTGTGTGTGTGTGTGTGTGTGTGTGTAAAAAGGACAAGAAGTCATAAGCCCTCTAGAGATTGTTCAACTGTGTGTGCGGTGAGAGATTTAAAAAGAAAAAAGGTCAGAAGTTCTCCAGAGGTTTACAAGGGTGTGAGTGTGTATGCCAGTGTCCTAAAAAGGACACGAAATCAGAAGTCCTCCAGAGATTCTGAAAGGGTGTGTTTATGTGTGTTTGCGTGTGTAAAAAGGACATGAATTCAAACCCACCCCAAAGATTCTACATGAGTGCGATTGTGTATGTGTGTGTGTGTGTAAAAAGTACACGAATCAGAAGACATCCAGAGGTTCTGAAAGGGTGTGTTTATGTGTGTGTGCGTGTGTACAAAAGACATAAATTCAAACCCACACCAAAAATTCTACATGAGTGTGATTGTGTATGTGTGTGTGTTTGTGGAAAAAGTACACGAATCAGAAGACATCCAGAGGTTCTGGAGGGTATGTGTGTGAATGTGAGTGTGTGTGTGTGTGTAAAAAGGACACGAAGTCAGATGCCCTCTAGAGATTCTGAAAGTGTATGTATTTGAGAGTGTGTGTGTGTGTGTGTGTATATAAAAAGGACAAGAAGCCATAAGCCCTCTAGAGATTCTTCCACAGTGTTTGCTGGTGAGAGATTTAAAAAAGAACAAAGTTCAGAAGTTCTCCAGAGGTTCTGCCAGGTGTGTTTTTATGCCTGTGTGTCTAAAAAGGACACGAAATCAGAAGTCCTCCAGAGATTCTGCAAGGGTGTGTTTATGTGTGTGTGCGTGTGTAAAAAGGACATGAATTCAAACCCACTCCAAAAATTCTACATGAGTGCGATTGTGTGTGTGTGTGTGTGTGTGTGTGTGTGTGTGTGTGGAAAAAGTACACGAATCAGAAGACATCCAGAGGTTCTGCAAGGGTATGTGTGAGAATGTGAGTGTGTGTGTGTGTGTGTGTGTGTGTGTACAAAGAGCACGAAGTCAGAGGCCCTCTAGAGATTCTGAAAGGGTATGAATTTGAGAGAGTGTGTGTGTGTGTGTGTAAAAAGAAAACCAAATCATAAGCCCTCTAGTTATTCTTCAAGGGTGTGCGTGTGTGTGTGTGTGTGTGTAAAGACATGAATTCAAGGGATACAGAGATTCTTTAGGGGTGTGTATGTGTTAGTGTGTAAAAAGGACAAGAAGCCATAAACCCTCTAGAGATTCTTCCACAGTGTTTGCGGGTGAGAGATTTTAAAAAGAACAAAGTTCAGAAGTTTTCCAGAGGTTCTGCCAGGTGTGTGTGTTTATGCCTGTGTGTCTAAAAAGGACACAAAATCAGAAGTCCTCCAGAGATTCTGCAAGGGTGTGTTTATGTGTATGTGCGGTAGTAAAAAGGACATGAATTCAAACCCACCCCAAAGATTCTACATGAGTGCCATTGTGTATTTGTGTGTGTGTGTGTGGAAAAAGTACACGAATCAGAAGACATCCAGAGGTTCTGCAAGGGTATGTGTGAGAATGTGAGTGTGTGTGTGTGTGTGTACAAAGAGCACGAAGTCAGAGGCCCTCAAGAGATTCTGAAAGGGTATGAATTTGAGAGAGTGTGTGTGTGTGTGTAAAAAGAAAACCAAATCATAAGCCCTCTAGTTATTCTGCAAGGGTGTGCGTGTGTGTGTGTGTGTGTGTGTGTGTGTGTAAAGACATGAATTCAAGGGATACAGAGATTCTTTAGGGGTTGGTATGTGTGAGTGTGTAAAAAGGACAAGAAGTCATAAGCCCTCTAGAGATTTTTCTACAGTGTGTGCGTTTGAGAGATTTAATAAAGAACAAAGTTCAGAAGTTCTCCAGAGGTCCTGCCAGTGTGTGTGTGTGTATTCCTGTGTGTCTAAAAAGGACACGAAATCAGAAGTCCTCCAGAGATTCTGCAAGGTTGTGTGTATGTGTGTGTGCGTGTGTAAAAAGGACATGAATTCAAGCCCACTCCAAAGATTCTACATGGGTGTGATTGTGTCTGTGTGTGTGTGTGTGTGTGTGTGTGTGGAAAAAGGACACGAATCAGAAGACATCCAGAGGTTCTGGAGGGTATGTGTGTGAATGTGAGTGTGATTGTGTGTGTGTGTGTAAAAAGAACACGAAGTCAGAAGCCCTCTAGAGATTCTGAAAGGGTATATATTTGAGAGTGTGTGTGTGTGTGTGTGTGTGTAAAAAGAAAACAAAATCCTAAGCCCTCTAGTTAATCTGCAAGGGTTTGTGTGTGTGTGTGTGTGTGTGTAAAGACACGAATTCAAGCGATACAGAGATTCTTTGGGGTGTGTATATGTCAGTGTGTAAAAAGGACAAGAAATCATAAGCCCTCTAGGGATTCTTCAACCGTGTGTGCGAGTGAGAGATTTTAAAAAGAACAAAGTTCAGAAGTTCTCCAGAGGTTCTGCAAGGGTGTGTGTATGTGTGTGTGTGTGTATAAAAAGACATGAATTCAAACCCACTCCAAAGATTCTACATGGGTGTGTGTGTGTGTGTGTGTGTGTGTGTGTGTGTGTGGAAAAGGACACGAATCAGAAGACATGCAGAGCTTCTGCAAGGGTATGTGTGTTAATGAGAGTGCGTGTATGTGTGTGTGTGTATGTGTGTGTGTGTGTGTGTGGAAAAAGGACACCAAGTCAGAAGCCCTCTAGAGATTCTGAAAGGATATGATTTTGAGAGAGAGTGTGTGAGTGTGTGTGTGTGTGTGTAAAAAGAAAACAAAATCAGAAGCCCTCTAGGTATTCTACAAGGGTGTGCGTGCGTGTGTGTGTAAAGACACGAATTCAAGCGATACAGAGATTCTTTAGGGGTGTGTATGTGTGAGTGTGTAAAAAGGACAAGAAGCCATAAGCCCTCTAGAGATTCTTCCACAGTGTTTGCGGGTGAGAGATTTTAAAAAGAACAAAGTTCAGAAGTTCTCCAGAGATTCTGCCAGGTGTGTGTGTTTATGCCTGTGTGTCTAAAAAGGACACGAAATCAGAAGTCCTCCAGAGATTCTGCAAGGGTGTGTTTATGTGTGTGTGCGTGTGTAAAAAGGACATGAATTCAAACCCACCCCAAAGATTCTACATGAGTGCGATTGTGTATGTGTGTGTGTGTGTGTGTGTGTGTGTGTGGAAAAAGTACACGAATCAGAAGACATCCAGAGGTTCTGCAAGGGTATGTGTGAGAATGTGAGTGTGTGTGTGTGTGTGTGTACAAAGAGCACGAAGTCAGGCCCTCTAGAGATTCTGAAAGGGTATGAATTTGAGAGTGTGTGTGTTAGTGTGTGTGTGGGTATAAATAGAAAACAAAATCATAAGTCCTCTAGTTATTCTGCAAGGGTGTGCGTGCGTGTGTGTGTGTGTGTGTGTGTGTAAAGACACGAATTCAAGTGATACAGAGATTCTTTAGGGGTGTGTATGTGTGAGTGCGTAAAAAGGACATGAAGTCATAAGCCCTCTAGAGATTCTTCAAGAGTGTGTGCGGGTGAGAGATTTCATAAAGAACAGAGTTCAGAAGTTCTCCAGAGGTTCTGCCAGGGTGTGTGTGTGTATGCCTGTGTGTCTAAAAAGGACACGAAATCAGAAGTCCTCCAGAGATTCTGCAAGGGTGTGTGTATGTGTGTGTGTGTGTAAGAAGGACATGAATTCAAACCCACTCCAAAGAATCTACATGGGTGTCATTGTGTGTGTGTGTGTGGAAAAAGGACACGAATCAGAAGACATCCAGAGCTTCTGCAATGGTATGTGTGTGAATGTGAGTGTGTGTGTGTGTGTAAAAAGGACACGAAGTCAGAAGCCTTGCATATATAATGCAAGGATGTGTGTGTAAAAAGAACTCTACGTCAGACGCCCTCCAGAGATTCTGCAATAGTGTGAGTGTGTGGTGTGCGTGTTAAAAGGACACGACGTCAGAAGCCTTCCATAGATTGTGCAAGGGTGCCTCTATATGTGTGTGTATGTGTTTAATAAGGCAGGAAGTCAGAAGCCCTCTAGGTATCCTCAAAAGGTCTGCGTGTGTGTGTGTGTGTGTGTGTATAAAAAGGACAAGAAGTCAGAAACCTCCAGAGATTCTGCAAAGGTGTGTATGTGTGAAGGTAAAAAGGACACGACGTTAGAAGCCCTCCAGATATTCTCCAAGGGTGTGCTTGTGTGTGGGTGTGTATGTAAAAATGACACGAACGAGAAGCCCACCAGAGATTCTTAAATGGTATCAGTGTGAGTGTGTTGTGTAAAAAGGACACGAAGTCAGAAGCCCTCTAGATATTCTGTAAGGGTATGAATTTGAGTGTTTTTGTGTTTGTGTGTGTGTACAGACACGAATTCAAGCGATACAGAGATTCTTTAGGGTTGTGTATGTGTGAGTGTGTAAGAAGGACAAGAAGTCATAAGCCCTCTAAAGATTCTTCAATCGTGTGTGCGGGTGAGAGATTTTAAAAAGAACAAATGTCAGAAGTTCTCCAGAGGTTCTGCCAGTGTGTGTGTGTGTTTGTGTATGCCAGTGTGCTAAAAAGGACACGAAATCAGAAGTCCTCCAGAGATTCTGCAAGGGTGTGTGTATGTGTGTGTGCGTGTGTAAAAAGACATGAATTCAAACCCACTCCAAAGATTATACATGGGTGTGTATGTGTGTGAGTGTGTGTGTGTGGAAAAGGACACGAATCAGAAGACATCCAGAGCTTCTGCAAGGGTATGTGTGTTAATGGGAGTGCGTGTATGTGTGTGTGTGTGTGTAAAAAGGACACAAAGTCAGAAGCATTCTAGAGATTCTGAAAGTGTATGAATTTGAGAGAGAGAGAGAGAGAGTGTGTGTGTGTGTGTCTGTGTAAAAAGAAAACAAAATCAGAAGTCCTCTAGGTATTCTGCACGGGTGTGCGTGCGTGTGTATGTAAAGATACGAATTCAAGCGATACAGAGATTCTTTAGGGTTATGTATGTGTGAGTGTGTAAAAAGGACAAGAAGCCATAAGCCCTCTAGAGATTCTTCCACAGTGTTTGCGGGTGAGAGATTTTAAAAAGAACAAAGCTCAGAAGTTCTCCAGAGGTTCTGCCAGGTGTGTGTGTTTATGCCTGTGTGTCTAAAAAGGACACGAAATCAGAAGTCCTCTAGAGATTCTGCAATGGTGTGTTTATGTGTGTGTGCGTGTGTAAAAAGGACATGAATTCAAACCCACCCCAAAGATTCTACATGAGTGTGATTGTGTATGTGTGTGTGTGTGTTGAAAAAGAACACGAATCAGAATACATCCAGAGGTTCTGCAAGGGTATGTGTGTGAATGTGAGTGTGTGTGTGTGTGTGTGTGTGTAAAAAGGACACGAAGTCAGAAGCCTTCTAGAGATTCTGAAAGGGTATGAATTTGAGTGTTTTTGTGTGTGTGTGTGTATGTGTAAAGACACGAATTCAAGCGATACAGAGATTCTTTAGGGTTATGTATGTGTGAGTGTGTAAAAAGGACAAGAAGTCATAAGCCCTCTAGAGATTCTTCAACGGTGTGTGCGGGTGAGAGATTTTAAAACGAAAAAAGGTCAGAAGTTCTCCAGAGGTTCTGCCAGGGTGTGTGTGTGTATGCCAGTGTCCTAAAAAGGACAAGAAATCAGAAGTACTGCAGAGATTCTGAAAGGGTGTGTTTATGTGTGTGTGTGTGTAAAAAGGACATAAATTCAAACACACCCCAAAGATTCTACATGAGTGTGATTGTGTATGTGTGTGTAAACAGTACACGAATCAGAAGACATCCAGAGGTTCTGCAAGGGTATATGTGTGAATGTGATTGTGTGTGTGTGTGTAAAAAGGACACGAAGTCAGAAGCCCTCTAGGGATTCTGAAAGGGTATGAAATTGACAGTGTGTGTGTGTGTGTAAAAAGAAATCAAAATCAGAAGCCCTCTAGTTATTCTGCAAGGGTGTGTGTGTGTGTCTGTGTGTGTGTGTAAAAAGGACACGAAGTCAGAAGCCCTCTAGAGATTCTGTAAGGGTATGAATTTGAGTGTTTGTGTGTGTGTGTGTGTAAAGACACGAATTCAAGCGATACAGAGAGTCTTTAGGGGTGTGTATGTGTGAGTGTGTAAAAAGGACAAGAAGTCATAAGCCCTCTAAAGATACTTCAATCGTGTATGCGGGTGAGAGATTTTAAAAAGAACAAAGGTCAGAAGTTTTCCAGAGGTTCTGCCAGGGTGTGTGTGTGTGTGTGTATGCCAGTGTGCTAAAGAGGACACGAAATCAGAAGTCCTCCAGAGATTCTGCAAGGGTGTGTGTATGTGTGTGTGCGTGTGTAAAAAGACATGAATTCAAACCCACTCCAAAGATTCTACATGGGTGTGTATGTGAGTGAGTGTATGTATGTGGAAAAGAACACGAATCAGAAGACATCCACGTTTCTGCAAGGATATGTGTGTTAATGAGAGTGCGTGAATGTGTGTGTGTGTGTGTAAAAAGGACACGAAGTCAGAAGCCCTCTAGAGATTCTGAAAGTGTATGAAATTGAGAGAGAGAGTGTGTGTGTGTGTGTGTGTGTGTAAAAAGAAAACAAAATCAGAAGCGTTCTAGGTATTCTGCAAGGGTGGCGTGCGTGTGTGTGTAAAGACACGAATTCAAGAGATACAGAAATTATTTAGGGGTGTGTATGTGTGAGTGTGTAAATAGGACAAGAAGCCATAAGCCCTCTAGAGATTCTTCCACAGTGTTTGCGGGTGAGAGATTTTAAAAGAACAAAGTTCAGAAGTTCTCCAGAGGTTCTGCCAGGTGTGTGTGTTTATGCCTGTATGTCTAAAAAGGACACGAAATCAGAAGTCCTCCAGAGATTCTGCAAGGGTGTGTTTATGTGTGTGTGCGTGTGTAAAATGGACATAAATTCAAACCCACCCCAAAGATTCTACATGAGTGTGATTGTGTATGTGTGTGTGTGTGTGTTGAAAACGAACACGAATCAGAATACATCCAGAGGTTCTGCAAGGGTATGTGTGTGAATGTGAGTGTGTGTGTGTGTGTGTGTGTAAAAAGGACACGAAGTCAGAAGCCTTCTAGAGATTCTGAAGGGGTATGAATTTGAGTGTATTTGTGTGTGTGTGTGTATGTGTAAAGACACGAATTCAAGCGATACAGAGATTCTTTAGGGTTATGTATGTGTGAGTGTGTAAAAAGGACAAGAAGTCATAAGCCCTCTAGAGATTCTTCAACGGTGTGTGCGGGTGAGAGATTTTAAAACGAAAAAAGGTCAGAAGTTCTCCAGAGGTTCTGCCAGGGTGTGTGTGTGTATGCCAGTGTCCTAAAAAGGACAAGAAATCAGAAGTACTCCAGAGATTCTGAAAGGGTGTGTTTATGTGTGTGTGTGTGTAAAAAGGACATAAATTCAAACACACCCCAAAGATTCTACATGAGTGTGATTGTGTATGTGTGTGTGTGTGTAAACAGTACACGAATCAGAAGACATCCAGAGGTTCTGCAAGGGTATGTGTGTGAATGTGATTGTGTGTGTGTGTGTGTAAAAAGGACACGAAGTCAGAAGCCCTCTAGGGATTCTGAAAGGGTATGAAATTGACAGTGTGTGTGTGTGTGTGTGTGTAAAAAGAAATCAAAATCAGAAGCCCTCTAGTTATTCTGCAAGGGTGTGTGTGTGTGTCTGTTTGTGTGTGTAAAAAGGACACGAAGTCAGAAGCCCTCTAGAGATTCTGTAAGGGTATGAATTTGAGTGTTTGTGTGTGTGTGTGTGTGTGTAAAGACACGAATTCAAGCGATACAGAGATTCTTTAGGGGTGTGTATGTGTGAGTGTGTAAAAAGGACAAGAAGTCATAAGCCCTCTAAAGATTCTTCAATCGTGTATGCGGGTGAGAGATTTTAAAAAGAACAAAAGTCAGAAGTTGTCCAGAGGTTCTGCCAGGGTGTGTGTGTGTGTGTGTATGCCAGTGTGCTAAAGAGGACACGAAATCAGAAGTCCTCCAGGGATTCTGCAAGGGTGTGTGTATGTGTGTGTGCGTGTGTAAAAAGACATGAATTCAAACCCACTCCAAAGATTCTACATGGGTGTGTATGTGAGTGAGTGTATGTAAGTGGAAAAGAACACGAATCAGAAGACATCCACGTTTCTGCAAGGATATGTGTGTTAATGAGAGTGCGTGAATGTGTGTGTGTGTGTGTGTAAAAAGGACACGAAGTCAGAAGCCCTCTAGAGATTCTGAAAGTGTTTGAAATTGAGAGAGAGAGAGAGTGTGTGTGTGTGTGTGTGTGTGTAAAAAGAAAACAAAATCAGAAGCGTTCTAGGTATTCTGCAAGGGTGGCGTGCGTGTGTGTGTAAAGACACGAATTCAAGAGATACAGAAATTATTTAGGGGTGTGTATGTGTGAGTGTGTAAATAGGACAAGAAGCCATAAGCCCTCTAGAGATTCTTCCACAGTGCTTGCGGGTGAGAGATTTTAAAAGAACAAAGTTCAGAAGTTCTCCAGAGGTTCTGCCAGGTGTGTGTGTTTATGCCTGTATGTCTAAAAAGGACACGAAATCAGAAGTCCTCCAGAGATTCTGCAAGGGTGTGTTTATGTGTGTGTGCGTGTGTAAAAAGGACATAAATTCAAACCCACTCCTAAGATCCCGCATCTGTGTGATTGTGTGTGTGTGTGTGTGTGTGTGTGTGTGCGGAAAAAAGACACGAATAAGAAGACATCCAGAGCTTCTGCAAGGTTATGTGTGTGAATGTAAGTGTGTGTGTGTGTAAAAACGACACGAAGTCAGAAGGCCTCTAGAGATTCTGTAAGGGTATGAATTTGGGTGTTTGTGTGTGTGTGTTTGTAAAGACACGAATTCAAACGATACAGAGATTCTTTAGGGGTGTGTATGTGTGAGTGTGTAAAAAGGACAAGAAGCCATAAGCCCTCTAGAGATTCTTCCACAGTGTTTGCGGGTGAGAGATTTTAAAAAGAACAAAGGTCAGAAGTTCTCCAGAGGTTCTGCCAGGTGTGTTTTTATGCCTGTGTGTCTAAAAAGGACACGAAATCAGAAGTCCTCCAGAGATTCTGCAAGGGTGTGTTTATGTGTGTGTGCGTGTGTAAAAAGGACATA
>NC_134531.1:244667828-244717828 GCF_050624435.1 Tenrec ecaudatus
TGTATGTATGTGGAAAAGGACACGAATCAGAAGACATCCACGTTTCTGCAAGGATATGTGTGTTAATGAGAGTGCGTGAATGTGTGTGTGTGTGTGTAAAAAGGACACGAAGTCAGAAGCCCTCTAGAGATTCTGAAAGTGTATGAAATTGAGAGAGAGAGTGTGTGTGTGTGTGTGTGTGTGTGTGTAAAAAGAAAACAAAATCAGAAGCGTTCTAGGTATTCTGCAAGGGTGGCGTGCGTGTGTGTGTAAAGACACGAATTCAAGAGATACAGAAATTATTTAGGGGTGTGTATGTGTGAGTGTGTAAATAGGACAAGAAGCCATAAGCCATCTAGAGATTCTTCCACAGTGTTTGCGGGTGAGAGATTTTAAAAGAACAAAGTTCAGAAGTTCTCCAGAGGTTCTGCCAGGTGTGTGTGTTTATGCCTGTATGTCTAAAAAGGACACGAAATCAGAAGTCCTCCAGAGGTTCTGCAAGGGTGTGTTTATGTGTGTGTGCGTGTGTAAAATGGACATAAATTCAAACCCACCCCAAAGATTCTACATGAGTGTGATTGTGTATGTGTGTGTGTGTGTGTGTTGAAAAAGAACACGAATCAGAATACATCCAGAGGTTCTGCAAGGGTATGTGTGTGAATGTGAGTGTGTGTGTGTTTGTGTGTGTGTGTGTGTAAAAAGGACACGAAGTCAGAAGCCTTCTAGAGATTCTGAAAGGGTATGAATTTGAGTGTTTTTGTGTGTGTGTGTGTGTATGTGTAAAGACACGAATTCAAGCGATACAGAGATTCTTTAGGGTTATGTATGTGTGAGTGTGTAAAAAGGACAAGAAGTCATAAGCCCTCTAGAGATTCTTCAACGGTGTGTGCGGGTGAGAGATTTTAAAAAGAAAAAAGGTCAGAAGTTCTCCAGAGGTTCTGCCAGGGTGTGTGTGTGCATGAGAGTGTCCTAAAAAGGACAAGAAATCAGAAGTACTCCAGAGATTCTGAAAGGGTGTGTTTATGTGTGTGTGTGTGTGTAAAAAGGACATAAATTCAAACACACCCCAAAGATTCTACATGAGTGTGATTGTGTATGTGTGTGTGTGTGTAAACAGTACACGAATCAGAAGACATCCAGAGGTTCTGCAAGGGTATGTGTGTGAATGTGATTGTGTGTGTGTGTGTGTAAAAAGGACACGAAGTCAGAAGCCCTCTAGGGATTCTGAAAGGGTGTGAAGTTGACAGTGTGTGTGTGTGTGTGTGTGTGTAAAAAGAAATCAAAATCAGAAGCCCTCTAGTTATTCTGCAAGGGTGTGTGTGTGTGTCTGTGTGTGTGTGTAAAAAGGACACGAAGTCAGAAGCCCTCTAGAGATTCTGTAAGGGTATGAATTTGAGTGTTTGTGTGTGTGTGTGTGTGTAAAGACACGAATTCAAGCGTTACAGAGATTCTTTAGGGGTGTGTATGTGTGAGTGTGTAAAAAGGACAAGAAGTCATAAGCCCTCTAAAGATTCTTCAATCGTGTATGCGGGTGAGAGATTTTAAAAAGAACAAAGGTCAGAAGTTTTCCAGAGGTTCTGCCAGGGTGTGTGTGTGTGTGTGTGTATGCCAGTGTGCTAAAGAGGACACGAAATCAGAAGTCCTCCAGAGATTCTGCAAGGGTGTGTGTATGTGTGTGTGCGTGTGTAAAAAGACATGAGTTCAAACCCACTCCAAAGATTCTACATGGGTGTGTATGTGAGTGAGTGTATGTATGTGGAAAAGGACACGAATCAGAAGACATCCACGTTTCTGCAAGGATATGTGTGTTAATGAGAGTGCGTGAATGTGTGTGTGTGTGTGTGTAAAAAGGACACGAAGTCAGAAGCCCTCTAGAGATTCTGAAAGTGTATGAAATTGAGAGAGAGAGAGAGAGAGTGTGTGTGTGTGTGTGTGTAAAAAGAAAACAAAATCAGAAGCGTTCTAGGTATTCTGCAAGGGTGGCGTGCGTGTGTGTGTAAAGACACGAATTCAAGAGATACAGAAATTATTTAGGGGTGTGTATGTGTGAGTGTGTAAATAGGACAAGAAGCCATAAGCCCTCTAGAGATTCTTCCACAGTGTTTGCGGGTGAGAGATTTTAAAAGAACAAAGTTCAGAAGTTCTCCAGAGGTTCTGCCAGGTGTGTGTGTTTATGCCTGTATGTCTAAAAAGGACACGAAATCAGAAGTCCTCCAGAGGTTCTGCAAGGGTGTGTTTATGTGTGTGTGCGTGTGTAAAATGGACATAAATTCAAACCCACCCCAAAGATTCTACATGAGTGTGATTGTGTATATGTGTGTGTGTGGAAAAAGTACACGAATCAGAAGACATCCAGAGGTTCTGCAAGGGTATGTGTGTGAATGTGAGTGTTTGTGTGTGTGTGTGTGTGTAAAAAGGACACGAAGTCAGAAGCCCTCTAGAGATTCTGAAAGGGTATGAATTTGAGAGTGTGTGTGTTAGTGTGTGTGTAAAAAGAAAACAAAATCAGAAGCCCTCTAGTTATTCTGCAAGTGTGTGCGTGTGTGTGTGTCTGTGTGTGTGTGTGTGAAGACAGGAATTCAAGCGATACAGAGATTCTTTATGGGTGTGTATGTGTGAATGTGTAAAAAGGACAAGAAATCATAAGCCCTGTGGAGATTCTTCAACGGTGTGTGCGGTTGAGAGATTTAATAAAGAACAAACTTCAGAAGTTCTCCAGAGGTTCTGCCAGGGTGTTTGTGTGTATGCCTGTGTGTCTAAAAAGGATATGAAATCAGAAGTCCTCCAGAGATTCTTCAAGGGTGTGTGTATGTGTGTGTGCGTGTGTAAAAAGGACATGAATTCAAACCCACTCCAAAGATTCTACATGGGTGTGATAGTGTGTGTGTGTAAAAAGGACACGAATCAGAAGACATCCAGAGCTTCTGCAAGGGTATGTGTGTGAATGTGAATGTGTGTGTGTGTGTGTGTGTGTAAAAAGTACACGAAATCAGAAGCACTGCAGATATTATGCAACGATGTGTGTGTGTAAAAAGAACACTACGTCATAAGCCCTCCAGGATTCTGCAAGAGTGTGAGTGTGTGTTAAAAGGACACGACGTCAGAAGTCTTCAAGAGGTTCTGCAAAGGTGTGTGTATGTGTGTGTGCATGTGTAAAAAGGACATGAATTCAAACCCACTCCAAAGATCCCGCATCTGTGTGATTGTGTGTGTGTGTGTGTGTGTGTGTGTGTGCGGAAAAAAAACACGAATCAGAAGACATCCAGAGCTTCTGCAAGGGTATGTGTGTGAATGTAAGTGTGTGTGTGTGTAAAAACGACACGAAGTCAGAAGGCCTCTAGAGATTCTGTAAGGGTAAGAATTTGGGTGTTCGTGTTTGTGTGTGTGTGTTTGTAAAGACACGAATTCAAGCGATACAGAGATTCTTTAGGGGTGTGTATGTGTGAGTGTATAAAAAGGACAAGAAGCCATAAGCCCTCTAGAGATTCTTCCACAGTGTTTGCGGGTGAGAGATTTTAAAAAGAACAAAGGTCAGAAGTTCTCCAGAGGTTCTGCCAGGTGTGTGTGTTTATGCCTGTGTGTCTAAAAAGGACACGAAATCGGAAGTCCTCCAGAGATTCTGCAAGGGTGTGTTTATGTGTGTGTGCGTGTGTACAAAAGACATAAATTCAAACCCACACCAAAAATTCTACATGAGTGTGATTGTGTATGTGTGTGTGTTTGTGGAAAAAGTACACGAATCAGAAGACATCCACAGGTTCTGGAGGGTATGTGTGTGAATGTGAGTGTGTGTGTGTGTAAAAAGGACACGAAGTCAGAAGCCCTCTAGAGATTCTGAAAGGGTATGTATTGGAGAGTGTGTGTGTGTGTGTGTGTGTGTGTAAAAAGGACAAGAAGCCATAAGCCCTCTAGAGATTCTTCCACAGTGTTTGCGGGTGAGAGATTTTAAAAAGAACAAAGTTCAGAATTTCTCCAGAGGTTCTGCCAGGTGTGTGTGTTTATGCCTGTGTGTCTAAAAAGGACACGAAATCAGAAGTCCTCCAGAGATTCTGCAAGGGTGTGTATATGTGTGTGTGTGTGTGTGTAAAAAGGACATGAATTCAAACCCACCCCAAAAAATCTACATGAGTGCGATTGTGTATGTGTGTGTGTGTGTGTGGAAAAAGTACACGAATCAGAAGACATCCAGAGGTTCTACAAGTGTATGTGTGAGAATGTGAGTGTGTGTGTGTGCGTGTGTGTGTGTACAAAGAGCACGAAGTCAGAGGCCCTCTAGAGATTCTGAAAGGGTATGAATTTGAGAGAGTGTGTGTGTGTGGGTAAAAAGAAAACAAAATCATATGCCCTCTAGTTATTCTGCAAGGGTGTGCGTGTGTGTGTGTGTGTGTGTGTGTGTGTGTGTGTGTGTGTAAAGACATGAATTCAAGGGATACAGAGATTCTTTAGGGGTGTGTATGTGTTAGTGTGTAAAAAGGACAAGAAATCATAAGCCCTCTAGAGATTCTTCAACAGTGTGTGCGGGTGAGAGATTTCATAAAGAACAGAGTTCAGAAGTTCTCCTGAGGTTCTGCCAGGGTGTGTGTGTGTATGCCTTTGTGTCTAAAAAGGACACGAAATCAGAAGTCCTCCGGAGATTCCGCAAGGGTGTGTGTATGTGTGTGTGCGTGTGTAAAAAGGACATGAATTCAAACCCACTCCAAAGATTCTACATGGGTGTCATTGTGTGTGTGTGTGGAAAAAGGACACGAATCAGAAGACATCCAGAGCTACTGCAAGGGTATGTGTGTGAATGTGAGTGTGTGTGTGGGTGTGTAAAATGGACACGAAGTCAGAAGCCCTGCATATATAATGCAAGGATGTGTGTGTGTAAAAAGAACACTACGTCAGACGCCCTCCAGAGATTCTGCAAGAGTGTGAGTGTGTGGTGTGTGTGTTAAAAGAACACGACGTCAGAAGCCTTCCACAGATTGTGCAATGGTGCCTCTATATGTGTGTGTATGTGTGTAATAAGACAGGAAGGCAGAAGCCCTCTAGGTATTCTGCAAAGGTCTGCGTGTGTGTTTGGGTGTGTGTATAAAAAGGACAAGAATTCAGAAACCTCCAGAGATTCTGCAAAGATTTGTATGTGTGTAGGTAAAAAGGACAAGATGTAAGAAGCCCTCCAGAGATTCTCCAAGGGTGTTCTTGTGTGTGGGTGTGTATGTAAAAATGAAACGAACGAGAAGCCCACCAGAGATTCTTCAATGGTATCAGTGTGAGTGTGTATGTGTAAAAAGGACACGAAGTCAGAAGCCCTCTAGAGATTCTGTGAGGGTATGAATTTGAGTGTTTTGTGTGTGTGTGTGTAAAGACACGAATTCAAACGATACAGAGATTCTTTAGGGGTGTGTATGTGTGAGTGTGTAAAAAGGACAAGAAGTCATAAGCCCTCTAGAGATTCTTCAAGAGTGTGTGCAGGTGAGAGATTTCATAAAGAACAAAGTTCAGAAGTTCTCCAGAGGTCCTGCCAGGGTGTGTGTGTGTATGCCTGTGTGTCTAAAAAGGACACGAAATCAGAAGTCCTCCAGAGATTCTGCAAGGGTGTGTGTATGTGTGTGTGCGTGTGTAAACAGGACATGAATTCAAACCCACTCCAAAGATTCTACATGGGTGTGATTGTGTGTGTGTGTGTGTGTGTGTGTGTGGAAAAAGGACACAAATCAGAAGACACCCAGAGCTTCTGCAAGGGTATGTGTGTGAATGTGAGTGTGTGTGTGAGTGTGTAAAAAGAACACGAAGTCAGAAGCCCTGCATATATAATGCAAGGATGTGTGTGTGTAAAAAGAACACTACGTCAGATGCCCTCCAGAGATTCTGCAAGAGTGTGAGTGTGTGGTGTGTGTGTTAAAAGGACACGACGTCAGAAGCCTTCCTGAGATTGTGCAAGGGTGCCTGTATGTGTGTGTATGTGTGTTATAAGACAGGAAGTCAGAAGCCCTCTAGGAATTCTGCAAAGGTCTGCGTGTGTGTGTGTGTGTGTGTGTGTGTGTGTGTAAAAAGGACAAGAAGTCATAAGCCCTCTAGAGATTCTTCAACGGTGTGTGCGGGTGAGAGATTTTAAAAAGAACAAAGGTCAGAAGTTCTCCAGAGGTTCTGCCAGGGTGTGAGTGTGTATGCCAGTGTCCTAAAAAGGACACGAAATCAGAAGTCCTCCAGAGATTCTGAAAGGGTGTGTTTATGTGTGTGTGCGTGTGTAAAAAGGACATGAATTCAAACCCACCCCAAAGATTCTACATGAGTGCGATTGTGTATGTGTGTGTGTGTGTGTGTGTGGAAAAAGTACACGAATCAGCAGACATCTAGAGGTTCTGCAAGGGTATGGGTGAGAATGTGAGTGTGTGTGTGTGTGTGTGTGTATGTGTGTGTACAAAGAGCACGAAGTCAGAAGCCCTCTAGAGATTCTGAAAAGATATGAATTTGAGAGAGTGTGTGTGTGTGTGTAAAAAGAAAACAAAATCATATGCCCTCTAGTTATTCTGCAAGGGTGTGCGTGCGTGTGTGTGTGTGTGTAAAGACATGAATTCAAGGGATACAGAGATTCTTTAGGGGTGTGTATGTGTTAGTGTGTAAAAAGGACAAGAAGTCATAAGCCCTCTAGTGATTCTTCAACAGTGTGTGCGGGTGAGAGATTTCATAAAGAACAGAGTTCAGAAGTTCTCCAGAGGTTCTGCCAGGGTGTGTGTGTGTATGCCTGTGTGTCTAAAAAGGACACGAAATCAGAAGTCCTCCAGAGATTCTGCAAGGGTGTGTGTATGTGTGTGTGCGTGTGTAAAAAGGACATGAATTCAAACCCACTCCAAAGATTCTACATGGGTTTCATTGTGTGTGTGTGTGGAAAAAGGACACGAATCAGAAGACATCCAGAGCTTCTGCAAGGGTATGTGTGTGAATGTGAGTGTGTGTGTCTGTGTGTAAAAAGGACACGACGTCAGAAGCCTTCCATAAATTGTGCAAGGGTGCTTCTATATGTGTGTGTATGTGTGTAATAAGACAGGAAGTCAGAAGCCCTCTAGGTATTCTGCAAACAGTCTGCGTGTGTGTGTGTGTATAAAAAGGACAAGAATTCAGAAACCTCCAGAGATTCTGCAAAGGTGTGTATGTGTGTAGGTAAAAAGGACACGACGTTAGAAGCCCTCCAGAGATTTTCCAAGGGTGTGCTTGTGTGTGGGTGTGTATGTAAAAATGACACGAACGAGAATCCCACCAGAGATTCTTAAATGGTATCAGTGTGAGTGTGTATGTGTAAAAAGTACACGATGTCAGAAGCGCTCTAGATATTCTGTAAGGGTATGAATTTGAGTGTTTTTGTGTGTGTGTGTGTAAAGACACGAATTCAAGCGATACAGAGATTCTTTATGTGTGTGTGTGTGTGAGTGTGTAAAAAGGACAAGAAGTCATAAGCCCTCTAGAGATTCTTCAACAGTGTGTGCAGGTGAGAGATTTCATAAAGAACAAAGTTCAAATGTTCTCCAGATGTTCTGCCAGGGTGTGTGTGTGTATGCCTGTGTGTCTAAAAAGGACACGAAATCAGAAGTCCTCCAGAGATTCTGCAAGGTTGTGTGTATGTGTGTGTGGGTGTGTAAAAAGGACATGATTTCAAACCCACTCCAAAGATTCTACATGGGTGTGATTGTGTGTGTGTGTGTGTGTGTGTTTGTGTGGAAAAAGGACACAAATCAGAAGACATCCAGAGCTTCTGCAAGGGTATGTGTGTGAATGTGAGTGTGTGTGTGTGAGTGTGTAAAAAGAACACGAAGTCAGAAGCCCTGCATATATAATGCAAGGATGTGTGTGTGTACAAAGAACACTACGTCAGATGACCTCCAGAGATTCTGCAAGAGTGTGAGTGTGTGGTGTGTGTGTTAAAAGGACACGACGTCAGAAGCCTTCCAGAGATTGTGCAAGGGTGCCTGTATGTGTGTGTATGTGTGTAATAAGACAGGAAGTCAGAAGCCCTCTAATTATTCTGCAAAGGTCTGCGTGTGTTTGTGTGTGTGTGTGTGTGTGTGTGTGTAAAAAGGACAAGAAGTCATAAGCCCTCTAGAGATTCTTCAACGGTGTGTGCGGGTGAGAGATTTTAAAAAGAACAAAGGTCAGAAGTTCTCCAGAGGTTCTGCCAGGGTGTGAGTTTGTATGCCAGTGTCCTAAAAAGGACATGAAATCAGAAGTCCTCCAGAGATTCTGAAAGTGTGTGTTTATGTGTGTGTGCATGTGTAAAAAGGACATGAATTCAAACCCACCCCAAAGATTCTACATGAGTGCGATTGTGTATGTGTGTGTGTGTGTGTGTGTAAAAAGTACACGAATCAGAAGACATCCAGAGGTTCTGAAAGGGTGTGTTTATGTGTGTGTGCGTGTGTACAAAAGACATAAATTCAAACCCACCCCAAAAATTCTACATGAGTGTGATTGTGTATGTGTGTGTGTGTGTGGAAAAAGAACACGAATCAGAAGACATCCAGAGGTTCTGGAGGGTATGTGTGTGAATTTGAGTGTGTGTGTGTGTGTGTGTGTGTGTAAAAAGGACACGAAGTCAGAAGCCCTCTAGAGATTCTGAAAGGGTATGTATTTGAGAGTATGTGTGTGTGTGTGTGTGTGTGTTTGGGTGTGTGTATAAAAAGGACAAGAATTCAGAAACCTCCAGAGCTTCTGCAAGGTGTGTATGTGTGTAGGTAAAAAGGACAAGATGTAAGAAGCCCTCCAGAGATTCTCCAAGGGTGTTCTTGTGTGTGGGTGTGTATGTAAAAATGAAACGAATGAGAAGCCCACCAGAGATTCTTCAATGGTATCAGTGTGAGTGTGTATGTGTAAAAAGGACACGAAGTCAGAAGCCCTCTAGAGATTCTGTGAGGGTATGAATTTGAGTGTTTTGTGTGTGTGTGTGTGTGTGTGTGTAAAGACACGAATTCAAGCGATACAGAGATTCTTTAGGGGTGTGTATGTGTGAGTGTGTAAAAAGGAAAAGAAGTCATAAGTCCCCTAGAGATTCTTCAACAGTGTGTGCGGGTGAGAGATTTTAAAAAGAACAAAGGTCAGAAGTTCTACAGAGGTTCTGCCAGGGTGTTTGTGTGTGTGTGTGTATGCCAGTGTGCTAAAAAGGACACGAAATCAGAAGTCCTCCAGAGATTCTGCAAGGGTGTGTGTATGTGTGTGTGCGTGTGTAAAAAGACATGAATTCAAACCCACCCCAAAGATTCTACATGAGTGTGATTGTGTGTGAGTGTGTGTGTGTGGAAAAGGACACGAATCAGAAGACATCCAGAGTCTCTGCAAGGGTATGTGTGTTAATGAGAGTGTGTGTATGTGTGTTTGTGTGTGTAAAAAGGACACGAAGTCAGAAGCCCTGCATATATAATGCAAGGATGTGTGTGTGTAAAAAGAACACTACGTCAGATGACCTCCAGAGATTCTGCAAGAGTGCGAGTGTGTGGTGTGTGTGTTAAAAGGACACGACGTCAGAAGCCTTCCAGAGATTGTGCAAGGGTGCCTGTATGTGTGTGTATGTGTGTAATAAGACAGGAAGTCAGAAGCCCTCTAATTATTCTGCAAAGGTCTGCGTGTGTTTGTGTGTGTGTGTGTGTGTGTAAAAAGGACAAGAAGTCATAAGCCCTCTAGAGATTCTTCAACGGTGTTGCGTGTGAGAGATTTTAAAAAGAACAAAGGTCAGAAGTTCTCCAGAGGTTCTGCCAGGGTGTGAGTTTGTATGCCAGTGTCCTAAAAAGGACATGAAATCAGAAGTCCTCCAGAGATTCTGAAAGTGTGTGTTTATGTGTGTGTGCATGTGTAAAAAGGACATGAATTCAAACCCACCCCAAAGATTCTACATGAGTGCGATTGTGTATGTGTGTGTGTGTGTGTGTGTGTGTGTGTAAAAAGTACACGAATCAGAAGACATCCAGAGGTTCTGAAAGGGTGTGTTTATGTGTGTGTGCGTGTGTACAAAAGACATAAATTCAAACCCACCCCAAAAATTCTACATGAGTGTGATTGTGTATGTGTGTGTGTGTGTGGAAAAAGAACACGAATCAGAAGACATCCAGAGATTCTGGAGGGTATGTGTGTGAATTTGAGTGTGTGTGTGTGTGTGTGTGTGTAAAAAGGACACGAAGTCAGAAACCCTCTAGAGATTCTGAAAGGGTATGTATTTGAGAGTATGTGTGTGTGTGTGTGTGTGTGTGTGTTTGGGTGTGTGTATAAAAAGGACAAGAATTCAGAAACCTCCAGAGCTTCTGCAAAGGTGTGTATGTGTGTAGGTAAAAAGGACAAGATGTAAGAAGCCCTCCAGAGATTCTCCAAGGGTGTTCTTGTGTGTTGGTGTGTATGTAAAAATGAAACGAATGAGAAGCCCACCAGAGATTCTTCAATGGTATCAGTGTGAGTGTGTATGTGTAAAAAGGACACGAAGTCAGAAGCCCTCTAGAGATTCTGTGAGGGTATGAATTTGAGTGTTTTGTGTGTGTGTGTGTGTGTGTGTGTAAAGACACGAATTCAAGCGATACAGAGATTCTTTAGGGGTGTGTATGTGTGAGTGTGTAAAAAGGACAAGAAGTCATAAGTCCCCTAGAGATTCTTCAACAGTGTGTGCGGGTGAGAGATTTTAAAAAGAACAAAGGTCAGAAGTTCTACAGAGGTTCTGCCAGGGTGTTTGTGTGTGTGTGTGTATGCCAGTGTGCTAAAAAGGACACGAAATCAGAAGTCCTCCAGAGATTCTGCAAGGGTGTGTGTATGTGTGTGTGCGTGTGTAAAAAGACATGATTTCAAACCCACCCCAAAAATTCTACATGAGTGTGATTGTGTGTGAGTGTGTTTGTGTGGAAAAGGACACGAATCAGAAGACATCCAGAGCCTCGGCAAGGGTATGTGTGTTAATGAGAGTGTGTGTATGTGTGTTTGTGTGTGTAAAAAGGACACGAAGTCAGAAGCCCTCTAGAGATTCTGAAAGTGTATGAATTTGAGAGAGAGAGTGTGTGTGTGTGTGTGTGTGTGTGTGTGTTTAAAAAGGACACGAAATCAGAAGCCCTCTAGAGATTCTGAAAGTGTATGAATTTGAGAGAGAGAGTGTGTGTGTGTGTGAAAAAAAAACAAAATCAGAAGCCCTCAAGGTATTCTGCAAGGGTGTGCGTGTGTGTGTGTGTAAAGACACGAATTCAAGCGATACAGAGATTCTTTAGGCGTGTGTATGGGTGAGTGTATAAAAAGGACAAGAAGCCATAATCCCTCTAGAGATTCTTCCACAGTGTTTGCGGGTGAGAGATTTTAAAAAGTACAAAGTTCAGCAGTTCTCCAGAGGTTCTGCCAGGTGTGTGTGTTTATGCCTGTGTGTCTAAAAAGGACACGAAATCAGAAGTCCTCCAGAGATTCTGCACGGGTGTGTTTATGTGTGTGTGCGTGTGTAAAAAGGACATAAATTCAAACCCACCCCAAAGATTCTACATGAGTGTGATTGTGTATATGTGTGTGTGTGTGTAAAAAGTACACGAATCAGAAGACATCCAGAGGTTCTGAAAGGGTGTGTTTATGTGTGTGTGCGTGTGTACAAAAGACATAAATTCAAACCCACACCAAAAATTCTACATGAGTGTTATTGTGTATGTGTGTGTGTTTGTGGAAAAAGTACACGAATCAGAAGACATCCAGAGGTTCTGGAGGGTATGTGTGCGAATGTGAGTGTGTGTGTGTGTGTGTGTGTGTGTGTGTGTGTGTAAAAAGGACACGAAGTCAGAAGCCCTCTAGAGATTCTGTAAGGGTATGGATTTGAGTGTTTGTGTGTGCGTGTGTGTAAAGACACGAATTCAAGCGATACAGAGATTCTTTAGGGGTGTGTATGTGTGAGTGTGTAAAAAGGACATGAAGTCATAAGCCCTCTAGAGATTCTTCAACAGTGTGTGCGTTTGAGATATTTAATAAAGAACAAAGTTCAGAAGATCTCCAGAGGTTCTGCCAGGGTGTGTGTGTGTATGCCTGTGTGTCTAAAAAGGACACGAAATCAGAAGTCCTCCAGAGATTCTGCAAGGGTGTGTGTATGTGTGTGTGCGTGTGTAAAAAGGACATGAATTCAAACCCACTCCAAAGATTCTACATGGGTTTCATTGTGTGTGTGTGTGTGTGTGGAAAAAGGACACGAATCAGAAGACATCCAGAGCTTCTGCAAGGGTATGTGTGTGAATGTGAGTGTGTGTGTGTGTTTGTAAAATGGACACGAAGTCAGAAGCCCTGCATATATAATGCAAGGATGTGTGTGTGTAAAAAGAACTCTACGTCAGACGCCCTCCAGAGATTCTGCAAGAGTGTGAGTGTGTGGTGTGTGTGTTAAAAGAACACGACGTCAGAAGCCTTCCACAGATTATGCAAGGGTGCCTCTATATGTGTGTGTATGTGTGTAATAAGACAGGAAGTCAGAAGCCCTCTAGGTATTCTGCAAAGGTCTGCGGGTGTGTGTGTGTGTGTGTGTGTGTGTATAAAATGGACAAGAATTCAGAAACCTCCAGAGATTCTGCAAAGGTGTGTATGTGTGTAGGTAAAAAGGACAAGATGTAAGAAGCCCTCCAGAGATTCTCCAAGGGCGTTCTTGTGTGTGGGTGTGTATGTAAAAATGAAACGAACGAGAAGCCCACCAGAGATTCTTCAATGGTATCAGTGTGAGTGTGTATGTGTAAAAAGGACACGAAGTCAGAAGCCCTCTAGAGATTCTGTAAGGGTATGAATTTGAGTGTTTTGTGTGTGTGTGTGTGTGTGTGTATAAAGACACGAAATCAAGCGATACAGAGATTATTTAGGGGTGTTTATGTGTGAGTGTGTAAAAAGGACAAGAATCATAAGCCCCCTAGAGATTTTTCAACAGTGTGTGCGGGTGAGAGGTTTCATAAAGAACAAAGTTCAGAAGTTCTCCAGAGGTTCTGCCAGGGTGTGTGTGTGTATGCCTGTGTGTCTAAAAAGGACACGAAATCAGAAGTCCTCCAGAGATTCTGCAAGGGTGTGTGTGTGAGGGTGTGTGTAAAAAGGACATGAATTCAAACCCACTCCAAAGATTCTGCATGGGTGTGATTGTGTGTGTGTGTTTGTGTTTGTGTGGAAAAAGGACACAAATCAGAAGTCATCCAGAGCTTCTGCAAGGGTATGTGTTTGAATGTGAGTGTGTGTGTGAGTGTGTAAAAAGAACACGAAGTCAGAAGCCCTGCATATATAATGCAAGGATGTGTGTGTGTAAAAAGAACACTACGTCAGATGACCTCCAGAGATTCTGCAAGAGTGGGGGTGTGTGGTGTGTGTGTTAAAAAGACAAGATGTCAGAAGCCTTCCAGAGATTGTGCAAGGGTGCCTGTATGTGTGTGTATGTGTGTAATAAGACAGGAAGTGAGAAGCCCTCTAGGTATTCTGCAAAGGTCTGCGTGTGTGTGTGTGTGTGTGTAAAAAGGACTAGAAGTCATAAGCCCTCTAGAGATTCTTCAACGGTGTGTGCGGGTGAGAGATTTTAAAAAGAACAAAGGTCAGAAGTTCTCCATAGGTTCTGCCAGGGTGTGAGTGTGTATGCCAGTGTCCTAAAAAGGACACGAAATCAGAAGTCCTCCAGAGATTCTGAAAGTGTGTGTTTATGTGTGTGTGCATGTGTAAAAAGGACATGAATTCAAACCCACCCCAAAGATTCTACATGAGTGCAATTGTGTATGTGTGTGTGTGTGTGTGTGTGTGTGTGTGTGTGGAAAAAGTACACGAATCAGAGGACATCCAGAGGTTCTGCAAGAGTATGTGTGAGAATGTGAGTGTGTGTGTGTGTGTGTGTGTGTGTACAAAGAGCACGAAGTCAGAGGCCCTCTAGAGATTCTGAAAGGGTATGAATTTGAGAGCGTGTGTGTGTGTGTAAAAAGAAAACAAAATCATAAGCCCTCTAGTTATTCTGCAAGGGTGTGTGTGTGTGTGTGTGTGTAAAGACATGAATTCAAGGGATTCAGAGATTCTTTAGGGGTGTGTATGTGTTAGTGTGTAAAAAGGACAAGAAGTCATAAGCCCTCTAGAGATTCTTCAACAGTTTGTGCGGGTGAGATATTTCATAAAGAACAGAGTTCAGAAGTTCTCCAGAGGTTCTGCCAGGGTGTGTGTGTGTATGCCTGTGTGTCTAAAAAGGACACGAAATCAGAAGTCCTCCAGAGATTCTGCAAGGGTGTGTGTATGTGTGTGTACGTGTGTAAAAAGGACATGAATTCAAACCCACTCCAAAGTTTCTACATGGTGTCATTGTGTGTGTGTGTGGAAAAAGTACACGAATCAGAAGACATCCAGACGTTCTGCAAGGGTATGTGTGTGAATGTGAGTGTGTGTGTGTGTGTGTGTGTGTGTGTAAAAAGGACACGAAGTCATAAGCCCTCTAGAGATTCTTCAACAGTGTGTGCGGGTGAGAGATTTCATAAAGAACAAAGTTCAGAAGTTCTCCAGAGGTTCTGCCAGGGTGTGTGTGTGTATTCCTGTGTGTCTAAAAAGGACACGAAATCAGAAGTCCTCCAGAGATTCTTCAAGGGTGTGTGTATGTGTGTGTGCGTGTGTAAAAAGGACATGAATTCAAACCCACTCCAAAGATTCTACATGGGTGTGATAGTGTGTGTGTGTGTGTGTGTGTAAAAAGGACACGAATCAGAAGACATCCAGAGCTTCTGCAAGGGTATGTGTGTGAATGTGAATGTGTGTGTGTTTGCAAAAAGTACACGGAATCAGAAGCACTGCAGATATTATGCAACGATGTGTGTGTGTAAAAAGAACACTACGTCATAAGCCCTCCAGGATTCTGCAAGAGTGTGAGTGTGTATTAAAAGGAAACGACGTCAGAAGTCTTCAAGAGGTTCTGCAAGGGTGTGTGTATGTGTGTGTGCGTGTGTAAAAAGGACATGAATTCAAACCCACTCCAAAGATCCCGCATCTGTGTGATTGTGTGTGTGTGTGTTTGTGTGTGTGTGTGTGTGCGGAAAAAAAACACGAATCAGAAGACATCCAGAGCTTCTGCAAGGGTATGTGTGTGAATGTAAGTGTGTGTGTGTGTAAAAACGACACGAAGTCAGAAGGACTCTAGAGATTCTGTAAGGGTAAGAATTTGGGTGTTTGTGTTTGTGTGTGTGTGTTTGTAAAGACACGAATTCAAGCGATACAGAGATTCTTTAGGGGTGTGTATGTGTGAGTGTATAAAAAGGACAAGAAGCCATAAGCCCTCTAGAGATTCTTCCACAGTGTTTGCAGGTGAGAGATTTTAAAAAGAACAAAGGTCAGAAGTTCTCCAGAGGTTCTGCCAGGTGTGTGTGTTTATGCCTGTGTGTCTAAAAAGGACACGAAATCAGAAGTCCTCCAGAGATTCTGCAAGGGTGTGTTTAAGTGTGTGTGCGTGTGTACAAAAGACATAAATTCAAGCCCACACCAAAAATTCTACATGAGTGTTATTGTGTATGTGTGTGTGTTTGTGGAAAAAGTACACGAATCAGAAGACATCCACAGGTTCTGGAGGGTATGTGTGTGAATGTGAGTGTGTGTGTGTGTGTAAAAAGGACACGAAGTCAGAAGCCCTCTAGAGATTCTGAAAGGGCATGTATTGGAGGGTGTGTGTGTGTGTGTGTGTATAAAAAGGACAAGAAGCCATAAGCCCTCTAGAGATTCTTCCACAGTGTTTGCGGGTGAGAGATTTTAAAAAGAACAAAGTTCAGAATTTCTCCAGAAGTTCTGCCAGGTGTGTGTGTTTATGCCTGTGTGTCTAAAAAGGACACGAAATCAGAAGTCCTCCAGAGATTCTGCAAGGGTGTGTTTATGTGTGTGTGTGTGTGTGTGTGTGTGTGTAAAAAGGACATGAATTCAAACCCACCCCAAAAATTCTACATGAGTGCGATTGTGTATGTGTGTGTGTGTGTGTGTGTGTGGAAAAAGTACACGAATCAGAAGACATCCAGAGGTTCTACAAGGGTATGTGTGAGAATGTGAGTGTGTGTGTGTGCGTGTGTGTGTGTACAAAGAGCACGAAGTCAGAGGCCCTCTAGAGATTCTGAAAGGGTATGAATTTGAGAGAGTGTGTGTGTGTGGGTAAAAAGAAAACAAAATCATATGCCCTCTAGTTATTCTGCAAGGGTGTGCGTGTGTGTGTGTGTGTGTGTGTGTGTGTGTGTAAAGACATGAATTCAAGGGATACAGAGATTCTTTAGGGGTGTGTATGTGTTAGTGTGTAAAAAGGACAAGAAATCATAAGCCCTCTAGAGATTCTTCAACAGTGTGTGCGGGTGAGAGATTTCATAAAGAACAGAGTTCAGAAGTTCTCCAGAGGTTCAGCCAGGGTGTGTGTGTGTATGCCTTTGTGTCTAAAAAGGACACGAAATCAGAAGTCCTCCAGAGATTCCGCAAGGGTGTGTGTATGTGTGTGTGCGTGTGTAAAAAGGACATGAATTCAAACCCACTACAAAGATTCTACATGGGTGTCATTGTGTGTGTGTGTGGAAAAAGGACACGAATCAGAAGACATCCAGAGCTACTGCAAGGGTATGTGTGTGAATGTGAGTGTGTGTGTGGTTGTGTAAAATGGACACGAAGTCAGAAGCCCTGCATATATAATGCAAGGATGTGTGTGTGTAAAAAGAACACTACGTCAGACGCCCTCCAGAGATTCTGCAAGAGTGTGAGTGTGTGGTGTGTGTGTTAAAAGAACACGACGTCAGAAGCCTTCCACAGATTGTGCAATGGTGCCTCTATATGTGTGTGTATGTGTGTAATAAGACAGGAAGTCAGAAGCCCTCTAGGTATTCTGCAAAGGTCTGCGTGTGTGTTTGGGTGTGTGTATAAAAAGGACAAGAATTCAGAAACCTCCAGAGCTTCTGGAAAGGTGTGTATGTGTGTAGGTAAAAAGGACAAGATGTAAGAAGCCCTCCAGAGATTCTCCAAGGGTGTTCTTGTGTGTGGGTGTGTATGTAAAAATGAAACGAACGAGAAGCCCACCAGAGATTCTTCAATGGTATCAGTGTGAGTGTGTATGTGTAAAAAGGACACGAAGTCAGAAGCCCTCTAGAGATTCTGTGAGGGTATGAATTTGAGTGTTTTGTGTGTGTGTGTGTAAAGACACGAATTCAAGCGATACAGAGATTCTTTAGGGGTGTGTATGTGTGAGTGTGTAAAAAGGACAAGAAGTCATAAGTCCCCTAGAGATTCTTCAACAGTGTGTGCGGGTGAGAGGTTTCATAAAGAACAAAGGTCAGAAGTTCTACAGAGGTTCTGCCAGGGTGTGTGTGTGTATGCCTGTGTGTCTAAAAAGGACACGAAATCAGAAGTCCTCCAGAGATTCTGCAAGGGTGTGTGTATGTGTGTGTGCGTGTGTAAACAGGACATGAATTCAAACCCACTCCAAAGATTCTACATGGGTGTGATTGTGTGTGTGTGTGTGTGTGTGTGTGTGTGGAAAAAGGACACAAATCAGAAGACATCCAGAGCTTCTGCAAGGGTATGTGTGTGAATGTGAGTGTGTGTGTGAGTGTGTAAAAAGAACACGAAGTCAGAAGCCCTGAATATATAATGCAAGGATGTGTGTGTGTAAAAAGAACACTACGTCAGATGCCCTCCAGAGATTCTGCAAGAGTGTGAGTGTGTGGTGTGTGTGTTAAAAGGACACGACGTCAGAAGCCTTCCTGAAATTGTGCAATGGTGCCTGTATGTGTGTGTATATGTGTTATAAGACAGGAAGTCAGAAGCCCTCTAGGAATTCTGCAAAGGTCTGCGTGTGTGTGTGTGTGTGTGTGTGTGTGTGTAAAAAGGACAAGAAGTCATAAACCCTCTAGAGATTCTTCAACGGTGTGTGCGTGTGAGAGATTTTAAAAAGAACAAAGGTCAGAAGTTCTCCAGAGGTTCTGCCATGGTGTGAGTGTGTATGCCAGTGTCCTAAAAAGGACACGAAATCAGAAGTCCTCCAGAGATTCTGAAAGGGTGTGTTTATGTGTGTGTGCGTGTGTAAAAAGGACATGAATTCAAACCCACACCAAAGATTCTACATGAGTGCGATTGTGTATGTGTGTGTGTGTGTGTGTGTGGAAAAAGTACACGAATCAGCAGACATCTAGAGGTTCTGCAAGGGTATGTGTGAGAATGTGAGTGTGTGTGTGTGTATGTGTGTGTACAAAGAGCACGAAGTCAGAAGCCCTCTAGAGATTCTGAAAAGGTATGAATTTGAGAGAGTGTGTGTGTGTGTGTAAAAAGAAAACAAAATCATATGCCCTCTAGTTATTCTGCAAGGGTGTGCGTGCGTGTGTGTGTGTGTGTAAAGACATGAATTCAAGGGATACAGAGATTCTTTAGGGGTGTGTATGTGTTAGTGTGTAAAAAGGACAAGAAGTCATAAGCCCTCTAGAGATTCTTCAACAGTGTGTGCTGGTGAGAGATTTCATAAAGAACAGAGTTCAGAAGTTCTCCAGAGGTTCTGCCAGGGTGTGTGTGTGTATGCCTGTGTGTCTAAAAAGGACACGAAATCAGAAGTCCTCCAGAGATTCTGCAAGGGTGTGTTTATGTGTGTGTGCGTGTGTAAAAAGGACATGAATTCAAACCCACTCCAAAGATTCTACATGGGTTTCATTGTGTGTGTGTGTGGAAAAAGGACACGAATCAGAAGACATCCAGAGCTTCTGCAAGGGTATGTGTGTGAATGTGAGTGTGTGTGTCTGTGTGTAAAAAGGACACGACGTCAGAAGCCTTCCATAAATTGTGCAAGGTTGCCTCTATATGTGTGTGTATGTGTGTAATAAGACAGGAAGTCAGAAGCCCTCTAGGTATTCTGCAAACAGTCTGCGTGTGTGTGTGTGTATAAAAAGGAGAAGAATTCAGAAACCTCCAGAGATTCTGCAAAGGTGTGTATGTGTGTAGGTAAAAAGGACACGACGTTAGAAGCCCTCCAGAGATTTTCCAAGGGTGTGCTTGTGTGTGGGTGTGTATGTAAAAATGACACGAACGAGAATCCCACCAGTGATTCTTAAATGGTATCAGTGTGAGTGTGTATGTGTAAAAAGGACACGATGTCAGAAGCGCTCTAGATATTCTGTAAGGGTATGAATTTGAGTGTTTTTGTGTGTGTGTGTGTGTAAAGACACGAATTCAAGCGATACAGAGATTCTTTATGTGTGTGTGTGTGTGTGAGTGTGTAAAAAGGACAAGAAGTCATAAGCCCTCTAGAGATTCTTCAACAGTGTGTGCAGGTGAGAGATTTCATAACGAACAAAGTTCAAATGTTCTCCAGATGTTCTGCCAGGGTGTGTGTGTGTATGCCTGTGTGTCTAAAAAGGACACGAAATCAGAAGTCCTCCAGAGATTCTGCAAGGTTGTGTGTATGTGTGTGTGGGTGTGTAAAAAGGACATGAATTCAAACCCACTCCAAAGATTCTACATGGGTGTGATTGTGTGTGTGTGTGTGTGTGTTTGTGTGGAAAAAGGACACAAATCAGAAGACATTCAGAGCTTCTGCAAGGGTATGTGTGTGAATGTGAGTGTGTGTGTGAGTGTGTAAAAAGAACACGAAGTCAGAAGCCCTGCATATATAATGCAAGGATGTGTGTGTGTAAAAAGAACACTACGTCAGATGACCTCCAGAGATTCTGCAAGAGTGTGAGTGTGTGGTGTCTGTGTTAAAAGGACACGACGTCAGAAGCCTTCCAGAGATTGTGCAAGGGTGCCTGTATGTGTGTGTATGTGTGTAATAAGACAGGAAGTCAGAAGCCCTCTAATTATTCTGCAAAGGTCTGCGTGTGTGTGTGTGTTTGTGTGTGTGTAAAAAGGACAAGAAGTCATAAGCCCTCTATAGATTCTTCAACGATGTGTGCGGGTGAGAGATTTTAAAAAGAACAAAGGTCAGAAGTTCTCCAGAGGTTCTGCCAGGGTGTGAGTTTGTATGCCAGTGTCCTAAAAATGACACGAAATCAGAAGTCCTCCAGAGATTCTGAAAGTGTGTGTTTATTTGTGTGTGCATGTGTAAAAAGGACATGAATTCAAACCCACCCCAAAGATTCTACATGAGTGCGATTGTGTATGTGTGTGTGTGTGTGTGTGTGTGTGTTTAAAAAGTACACGAATCAGAAGACATCCAGAGGTTCTGAAAGGGTGTGTTTATGTGTGTGTGCGTGTGTACAAAAGACATAAATTCAAACCCACCCCAAAAATTCTACATGAGTGTGATTGTGTATGTGTGTGTGTGTGTGGAAAAAGAACACGAATCAGAAGACATCCAGAGGTTCTGGAGGGTATGTGTGTGAATTTGAGTGTGTGTGTGTGTGTGTGTGTGTGTAAAAAGGACACGAAGTCAGAAGCCCTCTAGAGATTCTGAAAGGGTATGTATTTGAGAGTATGTTTGTGTGTGTGTGTGTGTTTGGGTGTGTGTATAAAAAGGACAAGAATTCAGAAACCTCCAGAGCTTCTGCAAAGGTGTGTATGTGTGTAGGTAAAAAGGACAAGATGTAAGAAGCCCTCCAGAGATTCTCCAATGGTGTTCTTGTGTGTGGGTGTGTATGTAAAAATGAAACGAATGAGAAGCCCACCAGAGATTCTTCAATGGTATCAGTGTGAGTGTGTATGTGTAAAAAGGACACGAAGTCAGAAGCCCTCTAGAGATTCTGTGAGGGTATGAATTTGAGTGTTTTGTGTGTGTGTGTGTGTGTGTAAAGACACGAATTCAAGCGATACAGAGATTCTTTAGGGGTGTGTATGTGTGAGTGTGTAAAAAGGAAAAGAAGTCATAAGTCCCCTAGAGATTCTTCAACAGTGTGTTCGGGTGAGAGATTTTAAAAAGAACAAAGGTCAGAAGTTCTACAGAGGTTCTGCCAGGGTGTTTGTGTGTGTGTGTGTATGCCAGTGTGCTAAAAAGGACACGAAATCAGAAGTCCTCCAGAGATTCTGCAAGGGTGTGTGTATGTGTGTGTGCGTGTGTAAAAAGACATGAATTCAAACCCACCCCAAAGATTCTACATGAGTGTGATTGTGTGTGAGTGTGTGTGTGTGGAAAAGGACACGAATCAGAAGACATCCAGAGTCTCTGCAAGGGTATGTGTGTTAATGAGAGTGCGTGTATGTGTGTTTGTGTGTGTAAAAAGGACACGAAGTCAGAAGCCCTCTAGACATTCTGTAAGGGTTTGAATTTGAGTGTTTGTGTTTGTGTGTGTGTGCGTAAAGACACGAATTCAAGCAATACAGAGATTCTTTAGGGGTGTGTTGTGTGAGTGTGTAAAAAGGACAAGAAGTCATAAGCCCTCTAAAGATTCTTCAATCGTGTGTGCGGGTGAGAGATTTTAAAAAGAACAAAGGTCAGAAGTTCTACAGAGTTTCTGCCAGGGTGTTTGTGTGTGTGTGTGTATACCAGTGTGCTAAAAAGGATACGAAATCAGAAGTCCTCCAGAGATTCTGCAAGGGTGTGTGTATGTGTGTGTGCGTGTGTAAAAGGACATGATTTCAAACCCACCCCAAAGATTCTACATGAGTGTGATTGTGTGTGAGTGTGTTTTTGTGGAAAAGGACACGAATCAGAAGACATCCAGAGCCTCTGCAAGGGTATGTGTGTTAATGAGAGTGCGTGTATGTGTGTTTGTGTGTGTAAAAAGGACACGAAGTCAGAAGCCCTCTAGAGATTCTGAAAGTGTATGAATTTGAGAGAGAGAGAGAGTGTGTGTGTGTGTGTGTTTAAAAAGGACACGAAATCAGAAGCCCTCTAGAGATTCTGAAAGTGTATGAATTTGAGAGAGAGAGTGTGTGTGTGTGTGAAAAAAAAACAAAATCAGAAGCCCTCAAGGTATTCTGCAAGGGTGTGCGTGTGTTTGTGTGTAAAGACACGAATTCAAGCGATACAGAGATTCTTTAGGCGTGTGTATGGTGAGTGTATAAAAAGGACAAGAAGCCATAATCCCTCTAGAGATTATTCCACAGTGTTTGCGGGTGAGAGATTTTAAAAACTACAAAGTTCAGAAGTTCTCGAGAGGTTCTGCCAGGTGTGTGTGTTTATGCCTGTGTGTCTAAAAAGGACACGAAATCAGAAGTCCTCCAGAGATTCTGCAAGGGTGTGTTTATGTGTGTGTGCGTGTGTAAAAAGGACATAAATTCAAACCCACCCCAAAGATTCTACATGAGTGTGATTGTGTATATGTGTGTGTGTGTGTGGAAAAAGTACACGAATCAGAAGACATCCAGAGGTTCTGCAAGGGTATATGTGTGAATGTGAGTGTTTGTGTGTGAGTGTGTGTAAAAAGGACACGAAGTCAGAAGCCCTCTAGAGATTCTGAAAGGGTATGACTTTGAGAGTGTGTGTGTGTGTGTAAAAAGAAAAAAAAATCAGAAGCCCTCAAGTTATTCTGCAAGGGTGTGTGTGTGTGTGTATGTCTGTGTGTGTGTGTGTGTGTGTGTGTGTAAAGACAGGAATTCAAGCGATACAGAGATTCATTATGGGTGTGTACGTGTGAGTGTGTAAAAAGGACATGAATTCAAACCCACTCCCATGATTCCGCATCTGGGTGATTATGTGTGTGTGTGTGTGTGTGTGTGTGCGGAAAAAAGACACGAATCAGAAGTCATCCAGAGCTTCTGCAAGGGTATGTGTGTGAATGTAAGTGTGTGTGTGTGTGTGTGTGTGTGTGTGTGTGTGTGTGTGTAAAAAAAACACGAAGTCAGAAGCCCGCTAGAGATTCTGTAACGGTATGAATTTGAGTGTTTGTGTGTGTGTGTGGTGTAAAGACAAAAATTCAAGCGATACAGAGATTCTTTAGGGGTGTGTATGTGTGAGTGTGTAAAAAGGACAAGAAGTCATAAGCCCTCTGAAGATTCTTCAATAGTGTGTGCGGGTGAGAGATTTTAAAAAGAACAAAGGTCAGAAGTTCTCCAGAGGTTCTGCTAGGGTGTGTGTGAGTGTGTATGCCAGTGTGCTAAAAAGGACACGAAATCAGAAGTCCTCCAGAGATTCTGCAAGGGTGTGTGAGCGTGTGTAAAAAGACATGAATTCAAACCCACTCCAAAGATTCTACATGAGTGTGTACGTGTGTTTGTGTTGAAAAGGACACGAATCAGAAGACATCCAGAGCTTCTGCAAGGGTATGTGTGTTAATGAGAGTGCGTGTATGTGTGTGTGTGTAAAAAGGACACAAAGACAGAAGCATTCTAGAGATTCTGAAAGGGTATGAATTAGAGAGTGTGTGTGTTAGTGTGTGTGTGTAAAAAGAAAACAAAACCATAAGTACTCTAGTTATTCTGCAAGGGTGTGTGTGTGTGTGTAAAGACACGAATTCAAGTGATACAGAGATTCTTTAGGGGTGTGTATATGTGAGTGTGTAAAAAGGACAAGAAGTCATAAGCCTCTAGAGATTCTTCAGTAGTGTGTGCGGGTGAGAGATTTCATAAAGAACAAAGTTCAGAAGTTCTCCAGAGGTTCTGCCAGGGTGTGTGTGTGTATGCCTGTGTGTCTAAAAAGGACACGAAATCAGAAGTCCTCCAGAGATTCTGCAAGGTTGTGTGTATGTGTGTGTGGGTGTGTAAAAAGGACATGATTTCAAACCAACCCCAAAGATTCTACATGAGTGTGATTGTGTATGTGTGTGTGTTGAAAAAGAACACGAATCAGAATACATCCAGAGGTTCTGCAAGGGTATGTGTGTGAATGTGAGTGTGTGTGTGTGTGTAAAAAGGACACGAAGTCAGAAGCCTTCTAGAGATTCTGAAAGGGTATGAATTTGAGTGTTTTTGTGTGTTTGTGTGTATGTGTAAAGACACGAATTCAAGCGATACAGAGATTCTTTAGGGTTATGTATGTGTGAGTGTGTAAAAAGGACAAGAAGTCATAAGCCCTCTAGAGATTCTTCAACGGTGTGTGCGGGTGAGAGATTTTAAAAAGAAAAAAGGTCAGAAGTTCTCCAGAGGTTCTGCCAGGGTGTGTGTGTGTATGCCAGTGTCCTAAAAAGGACAAGAAATCAGAAGTACTCCAGAGATTCTGAAAGGGTGTGTTTATGTGTGTGTGTGTGTGTAAAAAGGACATAAATTCAAACACACCCCAAAGATTCTACATGAGTGTGATTTTGTATGTGTGTGTGTGTGTAAACAGTACACGAATCAGAAGACATCCAGAGGTTCTGCAAGGGTATGTGTGTGAATGTGATTGTGTGTGTGTGTGTGTGTAAAAAGGACACGAAGTCAGAAGCCCTCTAGGGATTCTGAAAGGGTATGAAATTGACAGTGTGTGTGTGTGTGTGTGTGTAAAAAGAAATCAAAATCAGAAGCCCTCTAGTTATTCTGCAAGGGTGTGTGTGTGTGTGTCTGTGTGTGTGTGTGTAAAAAGAACACGAAGTCAGAAGCCCTCTAGAGATTCTGTAAGGGTATGAATTTGAGTGTTTGTGTGTGTGTGTGTGTAAAGACACGAATTCAAGCGATACAGAGATTCTTTAGGGGTGTGTATGTGTGAGTGTGTAAAAAGGACAAGAAGTCATAAGCCCTCTGAAGATTCTTCAATAGTGTGTGCGGGTGAGAGATTTTAAAAAGAACAAAGGTCAGAAGTTCTCCAGAGGTTCTGCTAGGGTGTGTGTGAGTGTGTATGCCAGTGTGCTAAAAAGGACACGAAATCAGAAGTCCTCCAGAGATTCTGCAAGGGTGTGTGAGCGTGTGTAAAAAGACATGAATTCAAACCCACTCCAAAGATTCTACATGAGTGTGTACGTGTGTTTGTGTGGAAAAGGACACGAATCAGAAGACATCCAGAGCTTCTGCAAGGGTATGTGTGTTAATGAGAGTGCGTGTATGTGTGTGTGTGTAAAAAGGACACAAAGACAGAAGCATTCTAGAGATTCTGAAAGGGTATGAATTAGAGAGTGTGTGTGTTAGTGTGTGTGTGTAAAAAGAAAACAAAATCATAAGTCCTCTAGTTATTCTGCAAGGGTGTGTGTGTGTGTGTGTGTGTGTGTGTGTGTGTGTAAAGACACGAATTCAAGTGATACAGAGATTCTTTAGGGGTGTGTATATGTGAGTGTGTAAAAAGGACAAGAAGTCATAAGCCCTCTAGAGATTCTTCAGTAGTGTGTGCGGGTGAGAGATTTCATAAAGAACAAAGTTCAGAAGTTCTTCAGAGGTTCTGCCAGGGTGTGTGTGTGTATGCCTGTGTGTCTAAAAAGGACACGAAATCAGAAGTCCTCCAGAGATTCTGCAAGGGTGTGTGTATGTGTGTGTGCGTGTGTAAAAAGGACATGAATTCAAACCCACTCCAAAGATTCTACATGGGTGTCATTGTGTGTGTGTGTGGAAAAAGGACACAAATCAGAAGACATCCAGAGCTTCTGCAAAGGTATGTGTGTGAAAGTGAGTGTGTGTGTGTGTGTGTGTGTGTGTGTAAAAAGGACACGAAGTCAGAAGCCTTGCATATATAATGCAAGGATGTGTGTGTGTAAAAAGAACTCTACGTCAGACGCCCTCCAGAGATTCTGCAAGAGTGTGAGTGTGTGGTGTGTGTGTTAAAAGGACACGACGTCAGAAGCCTTCCATAGATTGTGCAAGGGTGCCTCTATGTGTGTGTATGTGTGTAATAAGACAGAAAGTCAGAAGCACTCTAGGTATTCTGCAAACAGTCTGAGTGTGTGTGTGTATAAAAAGGACAAGAATTCAGAAACCTCCAGAGATTCTGCAAAGGTGTGTATGTGTGTAGGTAAAAAGGACACGACGTTAGAAGCCCTCCAGAGATTTTCCAAGGGTGTGCTTGTGTGTGGGTGTGTATGTAAAAATGACACGAACGAGAATCCCACCAGAGATTCTTAAATGGTATCAGTGTGAGTGTGTATGTGTAAAAAGGACACGAAGTCAGAAGCCCTCTAAATATTCTGTAAGGGTATGAATTTGAGTGTTTTTGTGTGTGTGTGTGTGTAAAGACACGAATTCATGCGATACAGAGATTCTTTATGTGTGTGTGTGAGTGTGTAAAAAGGACAAGAAGTCATAAGCCCTCTAGAGATTCTTCAACAGTGTGTGCAGGTGAGATTTCATAAAGAACAAAGTTCAAATGTTCTCCAGATGTTCTGCCAGGGTGTGTGTGTGTATTCCTGTGTGTCTAAAAAGGACACGAAATCAGAAGTCCTCCAGAGATTCTGCAAGGTTGTGTGTATGTGTGTGTGGGTGTGTAAAAAGGACATGAATTCAAACCCACTCCAAAGATTCTACATGGGTGTGATTGTGTGTGTGTGTGTGTGGAAAAAGGACACAAATCAGAAGACATGCAGAGCTTCTGCAAGGGTATGTGTTTGAATGTGAGTGTGTGTGTGAGTGTGTAAAAAGAACACGAAGTCAGAAGCCCTGCATATATAATGCAAGGATGTGTGTGTGTAAAAAGAACACTACGTCAGATGACCTCCAGAGATTCTGCAAGAGTGGGGGTTTGTGGTGTGTGTGTTAAAAGACAAGACGTCAGAAGTCTTCCAGAGATTGTGCAAGGGTGCCTGTATGTGTGTAATAAGACAGGAAGTCAGAAGCCCTCTAGGTATTCTGCAAAGGTCTGCGTGTGTGTGTGTGTGTGTGTAAAAAGGACAAGAAGTCATAAGCCCTCTAGAGATTCTTCAACGGTGTGTGCGGGTGAGAGATTTTAAAAAGAACAAAGGTCAGAAGTTCTCCAGAGTTTCTGCCAGGGTGTGAGTGTGTATGCTAGTGTCCTAAAAAGGACACGAAATCAGAAGTCCTCCAGAGATTCTGCAAGGGTGTGTTTATGTGTGTGTGCGTGTGTAAAAAGGACATGAATTCATACCCACCCCAAAGATCCTACATGAGTGCGATTGTGTATGTGTGTGTGTGTGTAAAAAGTACACGAATCAGAAGACATCCAGAGGTTCTGAAAGGGTGTGTTTATGTGTGTGTGCGTGTGTACAAAAGACATAAATTCAAACCCACACCAAAAATTCTACATGAGTGTGATTGTGTATGTGTGTGTGTTTGTGGAAAAAGTACACGAATAAGAAGACATCCAGAGGTTCTGGAGGGTATGTGTGTGAATGTGATTGTGTGTGTGTAAAAAGGACACGAAGTCAGAAGCCCTCTAGAGATTCTGAAAGGGTATGTATTTGAGAGGGTGTGTGTGTGTGTGTGTGTGTGTGTGTGTATAAAAAGGACAAGAAGCCATAAGCCCTCTCGAGATTCTTCCACAGTGTTTGCGGGTGAGAGATTTTAAAAAGAACAAAGTTCAGAATTTCTCCAGAGGTTCTGCCAGGTGTGTGTGTTTATGCCTGTGTGTCTAAAAAGGACACGAAATCAGAAGTCCTCCAGAGATTCTGCAAGGGTGTGTTTATGTGTGTGTGCGTGTGTAAAAAGGACATGAATTCAAACCCACCACAAAAATTCTACATGAGTGCGATTGTGCATGTGTGTGTGTGTGTGTGTGGAAAAAGTACACGAATCAGAAGACATCCAGAGGTTCTTCAAGGGTATGTGTGAGAATGTGAGTGTGTGTGTGTGTGTGTGTGTGTACAAAGAGAACGAAGTCAGAGGCCCTCTAGAGATTCTGAAAGGGTATGAATTTGAGAGTGTGTGTGTGTGTGTGTAAAAAGAAAACAAAATCATAAGCCCTCTAGTTATTCTGCAAGGGTGTGCTTGTGTGTGTGTGTGTGTGTGTGTGTAAAGACAAACTTCAAGGGATTCAGAGATTCTTTAGGGATGTGTATGTGTTAGTGTGTAAAAAGGACAAGAAGTCATAAGCTCTCTAGAGATTCTTCAACAGTGTGTGCGGGTGAGAGATTTCATAAAGAAAAGAGTTCAGAAGTTCTCCAGAAGTTCTGCCAGGGTGTGTGTGTGTATGCCTTTGTGTCTAAAAAGGACACGAAATCAGAAGTCCCCAGAGATTCCGCAAGGGTGTGTGTATGTGTGTGTGCGTGTGTAAAAAGGACATGAATTCAAACCCACTCCAAAGATTCTACATTGGTGTCATTGTGTGTGTGTGTGGAAAAAGGACACGAATCAGAAGACATCCAGAGCTTCTGCAAGGGTATGTGTGTGAATGTGAGTGTGTGTGTGTGTGTGTAAAATGGACACGAAGTCAGAAGCCCTGCATATATAATGCAAGGATTTGTGTGTGTAAAAAGAACACTATATCAGACGCCCTCCAGAGATTCTGCAAGAGTGTGAGTGTGTGGTGTGTGTGTTAAAAGAACACGACGTCAGAAGCCTTCCACAGATTGTGCAAGGGTGCCTCTATATGTGTGTGTATGTGTGTAATAAGACAGGAAGTCAGAAGCTCTCTAGGTATTCTGCAAAGGTCTGCGTGTGTGTTTGGGTGTGTGTATAAAAAGGACAAGAATTCAGAAACCTCCAGAGCTTCTGCAAAGGTGTGTATGTGTGTAGGTAAAAAGGACAAGATGTAAGAAGCCCTCCAGAGATTCTCCAAGGGTGTTCTTGTGTGTGGGTGTGTATGTAAAAATGAAACGAACGAGACGCCCACCAGAGATTCTTCAATGGTATCAGTGTGAGTGTGTATGTGTAAAAAGGACACGAAGTCAGAAGCCCTCTAGAGATTCTGTAAGGGTATGGATTTGAGTGTTTGTGTGTGCGTGTGTGTAAAGACACGAATTCAAGCGATACAGAGATTCTTTAGGGGTGTGTATGTGTGAGTGTGTAAAAAGGACAAGAATCATAAGCCCCCTAGAGATTTTTCTACAGTGTGTGCGGGTGAGAGGTTTCATAAAGAACAAAGTTCAGAAGTTCTCCAGAGGTTCTGCCAGGGTGTGTGTGTGTATGCCTGTGTGTCTAAATAGGACACGAAATCAGAAGTCCTCCAGAGATTCTGCAAGGTTGTGTGTATGTGTGTGTGCGTGTGTAAAAAGGACATGAATTCAAACCCACTCCAAAGATTCTACATGGGTGTGTTTGTGTGTGTGTGGAAAAAGGACACGAATCAGAAGATATCCAGAGCTTCTGCAAGGGTATGTGTGTGAATGTGAATGTGTGTGTGTGTGTGTGTGAAAAGGACACGATATCAGAAGCACTGCAGATATTATGCAACGTTGTGTGTGTGTAAAAAGAACACTACGTCAGAAGCCCTCCAGGATTCTGCAAGAATGTGAGTGTGTGTTAAAAGGACACGACGTCAGAAGCCTTCAAGAGGTTCTGCAAGGGTGTGTGTATGTGTGTGTGCGTGTGTAAAAAGGACATGAATTCAAACCCACTCCAAAGATTCTGCATGGGTGTGATTGTGTGTGTGTGTGTGTTTGTGTTTGTGTGGAAAAAGCACACAAATCAGAAGACATCCAGAGCTTCTGCAAGGGTATGTGTTTGAATGTGAGTGTGTGTGTGAGTGTGTAAAAAGAACACGAAGTCAGAAGCCCTGCTTATATAATGCAAGGATGTGTGTGTGTAAAAAGAACACTACGTCAGAAGCCCTCCAGGATTCTGCAAGAATGTGAGTGTGTGTTAAAAGGACACGACGTCAGAAGCCTTCAAGAGGTTCTGCAAGGGTGTGTGTATGTTTGTGTGCGTGTGTAAAAAGGACATGAATTCAAAACCACTCCCATGATTCCGCATCTGGGTGATTGTGTGTGTGTGTGTGCGGAAAAAAGACACGAATCAGAAGTCATCCAGAGCTTCTGCAAGGGTATGTGTGTGAATGTAAGTGTGTGTGTAAAAAAAACACGAAGTCAGAAGCCCTCTAGAGATTCTGTAAGGGTATGAATTTGAGTGTTTGTGTTTGTGTGTGTGTGGTGTAAAGACAAAAATTCAAGCGATACAGAGATTCTTTAGGGGTGTGTATGTGTGAGTGTGTAAAAAGGACAAGAAGTCATAAGCCCTCTAGAGATTCTTCAACGGTGTGTGCGGGTGAGAGATTTTAAAAAGAACAAAGGTCAGAAGTTCTCCAGAGGTTCTGCTAGGGTGTGTGTGAGTATGTATGCCAGTGTGCTAAAAAGGACACGAAATCAGAAGTCCTCCAGAGATTCTGCAAGGGTGTGTGAGCGTGTGTAAAAAGACATGAATTCAAACCCACTCCAAAGATTCTACATGAGTGTGTACGTGTGTTTGTGGAAAAGTACACGAATCAGAAGACATCCAGAGCTTCTGCAAGGGTATGTGTGTTAATGAGAGTGCGTGTATGTGTGTGTGTGTGTGTGTGTGTAAAAAGGACACAAAGACAGAAGCATTCTAGAGATTCTGAAAGGGTATGAATTAGAGAGTGTGTGTGTTAGTGTGCGTTTGTAAAAAGAAAACAAAATCATAAGTCCTCTAGTTATTCTGCAAGCGTGTGCGTGTGTGTGTGTGTGTGTGTGTAAAGACACGAATTCAAGTGATACAGAGATTCTTTAGGGGTGTGTATATGTGAGTGTGTAAAAAGGACAAGAAGTCATAAGCCCTCTAGAGATTCTTCAGAAGTGTGTGCGGGTGAGAGATTTCATAAAGAACAAAGTTCAGAAGTTCTCCAGAGGTACTGCCAGGGTGTGTGTGTGTATGCCTGTGTGTCTAAAAAGGACACGAAATCAGAAGTCCTCCAGAGATTCTGCAAGGGTGTGTTTATGTGTGTTGCGTGTGTAAAAAGGACATGAATTCAAACCCACTCCAAATATTCTACATGGTTGTCATTGTGTGTGTGTGTGGAAAAAGGACACAAATCAGAAGACATCCAGAGCTTCTGCAACGGTATGTGTGTGAATGTGAGTGTGTGTGTGTGTGTGTGTAAAAAGGACACGAAGTCAGAAGCCTTGCATATATAATGCAAGGATGTGTGTGTGTAAAAAGAACTCTACGTCAGACGCCCTCCAGAGATTCTGCAAGAGTGTGAGTGTGTGGTGTGTGTGTTAAAAGGACACGACGTCAGAAGCCTTCCATAGATTGTGCAAGGGTGCCTCTATGTGTGTGTATGTGTGTAATAAGACAGGAAGTCAGAAGCACTCTAGGTATTCTGCAAACAGTCTGCGTGTGTGTGTGTGTGTATAAAAAGGACAAGAATTCAGAAACCTCCAGAGATTCTGCAAAGGTGTGTATGTGTGTAGGTAAAAAGGACACGACGTTAGAAGCCCTCCAGAGATTTTCCAAGGGTGTGCTTGTGTGTGGGTGTGTATGTAAAAATGACAAGAACGAGAATCCCACCAGAGATTCTTCAATGGTATCAGTGTGAGTGTGTATGTGTAAAAAGGACACGAAGTCAGAAGCCCTCTAGAGATTCTGTAAGGGTATGAATTTAAGTGTTTTTGTGTGTGTGTGTATAAAGACACGAATTCATGCGATAAAGAGATTCTTTATGTGTGTGTGTGAGTGTGTAAAAAGGACAAGAAGTCATAAGCCCTCTAGAGATTCTACAAGAGTGTGTGCAGGTGAGAGATTTCATAAAGAACAAAGTTCAAATGTTCTCCAGATGTTCTGCCAGGGTGTGTGTGTGTATGCCTGTGTGTCTAAAAAGGACACGAAATCAGAAGTCCTCCAGAGATTCTGCAAGGTTGTGTGTATGTGTGTGTGGGTGTGTAAAAAGGACATGAATTCAAACCCACTCCAAAGATTCTACATGGGTGTGATTGTGTGTGTGTGTGTGTGTGTGTGTGTGGAAAAAGGACACAAATCAGAAGACATCCAGAGCTTCTGCAAGGGTATGTGTGTGAATGTGAGTGTGAGTGTGTAAAAAGAACACGAAGTCAGAAGCCCTGCATATATAATGCAAGGATGTGTGTGTGTAAAAAGAACACTACGTCAGTTGACCTCCAGAGATTCTGCAAGAGTGGGGGTGTGTGGTGTGTGTGTTAAAAAGACAAGATGTCAGAAGCCTTCCAGAGATTGTGCAAGGGTGCCTGTATTTGTGTAATAAGACAGGAAGTCAGAAGCCCTCTAGGTATTCTGCAAAGGTCTGCGTGTGTGTGTGTGTGTGTAAAAAGGACAAGAAGTCATAAGCATTCTCTAGATTCTTCAACGGTGTGTGCGGGTGAGAGATTTAAAAAGAACAAAGGTCAGAAGTTCTCCAGAGTTTCTGCCAGGGTGTGAGTGTGTATGCCAGTGTCCTAAAAAGGACACGAAATCAGAAGTCCTCCAGAGGTTCTGAAAGGGTGTGTTTATGTGTGTGTGCGTGTGTACAAAAGACATAAATTCAAACCCACACCAAAAATTCTACATGAGTGTGATTGTGTATGTGTGTGTGTTTGTGGAAAAAGTACACGAATCAGAAGACATCCAGAGGTTCTGGAGGGTATGTGTGTGAATGTGAGTGTGTGTGTGTGTGTGTGTAAAAAGGACACGAAGTCAGAAGCCCTCTAGAGATTCTGTAAGGGTATAAATTTGAGTGTGTGTGTGTGTGTTTGTGTGTGTGTGTGTGTAAAGACAGGAATTCAAGCGAAACAGAGATTCTTTATGGGTGTGTATGTGTGAGTGTGTAAAAAGGACATGAAGTCATAAGCCCTCTAGAGATTCTTCAACAGTGTGTGCGTTTGAGATATTTAATAAAGAACAAAGTTCAGAAGATCTCCAGAGGTTCTGCCAGGGTGTGTGTGTGTATGCCTGTGTGTCTAAAAAGGACACGAAATCAGAAGTCCTCCACAGATTCTGCAAGGGTGTGTGTATGTGTGTGTGCGTGTGTAAAAAGGACATGAATTCAAACCCACTCCAAAGATTCTACATGGATTTCATTGTGTGTGTGTGTGTGTGTGTAAAAAGGACACGAATCAGAAGACATCCAGAGCTTCTGCAAGGGTATGTGTGTGAATGTTAGTGTGTGTGTGTAAAATGGACACGAAGTCAGAAGCCCTGCATATATAATGCAAGGATGTGTGTGTGTAAAAAGAACTCTACGTCAGACGCCCTCCAGAGATTCTGCAAGAGTGTGAGTGTGTGGTGTGTGTGTTAAAAGAACACGACGTCAGAAGCCTTCCACAGATTGTGCAAGGGTGCCTCTATATGTGTGTGTATGTGTGTAATAAGACAGGAAGTCAGAAGCCCTCTAGGTATTCTGCAAAGGTCTGCGGGTGTGTGTGTGTGTGTGTGTGTGTGTATAAAATGGACAAGAATTCAGAAATCTCCAGAGATTCTGCAAAGGTGTGTATGTGTGTAGGTAAAAAGGACAAGATGTAAGAAGCCCTCCAGAGATTCTCCAAGGGTGTTCTTGTGTGTGGGTGTGTATGTAAAAATGAAACGAACGAGAAGCCCACCAGAGATTCTTCAATGGTATCAGTGTGAGTGTGTATGTGTAAAAAGGACACGAAGTCAGGAGCCCTCTAGAGATTCTGTAAGGGTATGAATTTGAGTGTTTTGTGTGTGTGTGTGTGTGTGTATAAAGACACGAAATCAAGCGATACAGAGATTCTTTAGGGGTGTGTATGTGTGAGTGTGTAAAAAGGACAAGAATCATAAGCCCCCTAGAGATTTTTCAACAGTGTGTGCGGGTGAGAGGTTTCATAAAGAACAAAGTTCAGAAGTTCTCCAGAGGTTCGGCCAGGGTGTGTGTGTGTATGCCTGTGTGTCTAAAAAGGACACGAAATCAGAAGTCTTCCAGAGATTTTGCAAGGGTGTGTGTGTGAGGGTGTGTGTAAAAAGGACATGAATTCAAACCCACTCCAAAGATTCTGCATGGGTGTGATTGTGTGTGTGTGTGTGTGTTTGTGTTTGTGCGGAAAAAGGACACAAATCAGAAGACATCCAGAGCTTCTGCAAGGGTATGTGTGTGAATGTGAGTGTGTGTGTGAGTGTGTAAAAAGAACACGAAGTCAGAAGCCCTGCATATATAATGCAAGTATGTGTGTGTGTAAAAAGAACACTACGTCAGATGCCCTCCAGACATTCTGAAAGAGTGTGAGTGTGTGGTGTGAGTGTTAAAAGTACACGACGTCAGAAGCCTTCCAGAGATTGTGCAAGGGTGCCCGTATGTGTGTGTATGTGTGTAATAAGACAGGAAGTCAGAAGCCCTCTATTTATTCTGCAAAGGTCTGCGTGTGTGTGTGTGTGTGTGTGTGTGTGTGTAAAAAGGACAAGAAGTCATAAGCCCTCTAGAGATTCTTCAACGGTGTGTGCGGGTGAGAGATTTTAAAAAGAACAAAGGTCAGAAGTTCTCCAGATGTTCTGCCAGGGTGTGAGTGTGTATGCCAGTGTCCTAAAAAGGACACGAAATCAGAAGTCCTCCAGAGATTCTGAAAGTGTGTGTTTATGTGTGTGTGCATGTGTAAAAAGGACATGAATTCAAACCCACCCCAAAGATTCTACATGAGTGCAATTGTGTATGTGTGTGTGTGTGTGTGTGTGTGTGTGTGTGTGGAAAAGTACACGAATCAGAGGACATCCAAAGGTTCTGCAAGGGTATGTGTGAGAATGTGAGTGTGTGTGTGTGTGTGTGTGTACAAAGAGCACGAAGTCAGAGGCCCTCTAGAGATTCTGAAAGGGTATGAATTTGAGAGCGTGTGTGAGTGTGTAAAAAGAAAACAAAATCGTAAGCCCTCTAGTTATTCTGCAAGGGTGTGTGTGTGTGTGTGTGTGTAAAGACATGAATTCAAGGGATACAGAGATTCTTTAGGGGTGTGTATGTGTTAGTGTGTAAAAAGGACAAGAAGTCATAAGCCCTCTAGAGATTCTTCAACAGTTTGTGCGGGTGAGAGATTTCATAAAGAACAGAGTTCAGAAGTTCTCCAGAGGTTCTGCCAGGGTGTGTGTGTGTATGCCTGTGTGTCTAAAAAGGACACGAAATCAGAAGTCCTCCAGAGATTCTGCAAGGGTGTGTGTATGTGTGTGTACGTGTGTAAAAAGGACATGAATTCAAACCCACTCCAAAGTTTCTACATGGTGTCATTGTGTGTGTGTGTGGAAAAAGTACACGAATCAGAAGACATCCAGACGTTCTGCAAGGGTATGTGTGTGAATGTGAGTGTGTGTGTGTGTGTGTGTGTGTGTGTGTGTAAAAAGGACACGAAGTCATAAGCCCTCTAGAGATTCTTCAACAGTGTGTGCGGGTGAGAGATTTCATAAAGAACAAAGTTCAGAAGTTCTCCAGAGGTTCTGCCAGGGTGTGTGTGTGTATTCCTGTGTGTCTAAAAAGGACACGAAATCAGAAGTCCTCCAGAGATTCTGCAAGGTTGTGTGTATGTGTGAGGGTGTGTGTAAAAAGGACATGAATTCAAACCCACTCCAAAGATTCTACGTGGGTGTGATTGTTTCTGTGTGTATGTTTCTGTGTGGAAAAAGACACGAATCAGAAGACATCCAGAGCGTCTGCAACGGTATGTGTCTGAATGTAAGTGTGTGTGTGGGTGTGTAAAAAGGACATGAAGTCAGAAGCCCTGCATATATAATGCAAGCATATGTGTGTGTAAAAAGAACTCTACGTCAGACGCCCTCCAGAGATTCTGCAAGAGTGTGAGTGTGTGGTGTGTGTGTTAAAAGGACACGACGTCAGAAGCCTTCCACAGATTATGCAAGGGTGCCTCTATATGTGTGTGTATGTGTGTAATAAGACAGGAAGTCAGAAGGCCTGTAGGTATTCTGCAAAGGTCTGCGTGTGTGTGTGTGTGTATAAAAAAGACAAGAATTCAGAAACCTCCAGAGATTCTGCAAAGGTGTGTATGTGTGTAGGTAAAAAGGACAAGATGTAAGAAGCCCTCCAGAGATTCACCAAGGGTGTTCTTGTGTGTGGGTGTGTATGTAAAAATGAAATGAACGAGAAGCCCACCAGAGATTCTTCAATGGTATCAGTGTGAGTGTGTATGTGTAAAAAGGACACGAAGTCAGAAGCCCTCTAGAGATTCTGTAAGGGTATGGATTTGAGTGTTTGTGTGTGCGTGTGTGTAAAGACACGAATTCAAGCGATACAGAGATTCTTTATGGGTGTGTATGTGTGAGTGTGTAAAAAGGACAAGAATCATAAGCCCCCTAGAGATTTTTCTACAGTGTGTGCGGGTGAGAGGTTTCATAAAGAACAAAGTTCAGAAATTCTCCAGAGGTTCGGCCAGGGTGTGTGTGTGTATGCCTGTGTGTCTAAAAAGGACACGAAATCAGAAGTCCTCCAGAGATTCTGCAAGGGTGTGTGTGTGAGGGTGTGTGTAAAAAGGACATGAATTCAAACCCACTCCAAAGATTCTACATGGGTGTGATTGTGTGTGTGTGTTTGTGTGTGGAAAAAGGACACAAATCAGAAGACATCCAGAGCTTCTGCAAGGGTATGTGTGTGAATGTGAGTGTGAGTGTGTAAAAAGAACACGAAATCAGAAGCCCTGCATATATAATGCAAGAATGTGTGTGTGTAAAAAGAACACTACGTCAGATGCCCTCCAGAGATTCTGCAAGAGTGTGAGTGTGTGGTGTGTGTGTTAAAAGGACACGACGGCAGAAGCCTTCCAGAGATTGTGCAAGGGTGCCTGTATGTGTGTGTATGTGTGTGATAAGACAGGAAGTCAGAAGCTCTCTAGGTATTCTGCAAAGGTCTGCGTGTGTGCGTGTGTGTGTGTGTGTGTGTGTGTGTGTGTGTAAAAAGGACAAGAAGTCATAAGCCCTCTAGAGATTCTTCAACGATGTGTGCGGGTGAGAGATAATAAAAAAAACAAAGGTCAGAAGTTCTCCAGAGGTTCTGCCAGGGTGTGAGTGTGTATGCCTGTGTCCTAAAAAGGACACGAAATCAGAAGTCCTCCAGAGATTCTGAAAGTGTGTGTTTATGTGTGTGTGCGTGTGTAAAAAGGACATGAATTCAAACCCACCCCAAAGATTCTACATGAGTGCGATTGTGTATGTGTGTGTGTGTGTGTGTGGAAAAAGTACACTAATCAGAGGACATCCAGGGGTTCTGCAAGGGTATGTGTGAGAATGTGAGTGTGTGTGTGTGTGTGTGTGTGTGTGTACAAAGAGCACGAAGTCAGAGGCCCTCTAGAGATTCTGAAAGGGTATGAATTTGAGAGAGTGTGTGTGTGTGTGTGTAAAAAGAAAACAAAATCATAAGCCTTCTAGTTATTCTGCAAGGGTGTGCGTGTGTGTGTGTGTGTAAAGACATGAATTCAAGGGATACAGAGATTCTTTAGGGGTGTGTATGTGTTAGTGTGTAAAAAGGACAAGAAGTCATAAGCCCTCTAGAGATTCTTCAACAGTTTGTGCGGGTGAGAGATTTCATAAAGAACAGAGTTCAGAAGTTCTCCAGAGGTTCTGCCAGGGTGTGTGTGTGTATGCCTGTGTGTCTAAAAAGGACACGAAATCAGAAGTCCTCCAGAGATTCTGCAAGGGTGTGTGTATGTGTGTGTGCGTGTGTAAAAAGGACATGAATTCAAACCCACTCCAAAGATTCTACATGGGTGTCATTGTGTGTGTGTGTGTGGAAAAAGGACACGAATCAGAAGAAATCCAGACGTTCTGCAAGGGTATGTGTGTGAATGTGAGTATGTGTGTGTGTGTGTTTGTGTGTGTGTGTGTGTGTGTAAAAAGGACACGAAGTCATAAGCCCTCTAGAGATTCTTCAACAGTGTGTGCGGGTGAGAGATTTCATAAAGAACAAAGTTCAGAAATTCTCCAGAGGTTCTGCCAGGGTGTGTGTGTGTATTCCTGTGTGTCTAAAAAGGACACGAAATCAGAAGTCCTCCAGAGATTCTGCAAGGTTGTGTGTATGTGTGTGTACGTGTGTAAAAAGGACATGAATTCAAGCCCACTCCAAAGATTCTACATGGGTGTGATTGTTTCTGTGTGTGTGTGTTTGTGTGTGTGGAAAAAGTACACGAATCAGAAGACATCCAGAGGTTCTGGAGGGTATGTGTGTGAATGTGAGTGTGCGTGTGTGTGCGTGTGTAAAAAGGACACGAAGTCAGAAGCCCTCTAGTGATTCTGAAAGGGTTTGGCTTGAGAGAGTGTGTGTGTGTAAAAAGAAAACAAAATTCTAAGCCCTCTAGTTAATCTGCAAGTGTGTGTGTGTGTGTGTGTGTGTAAAGACACGAATTCAAGCGATACAGAGATTCTTTTGGGGTGTGTATATGTGAGTGTGTAAAAAGGACAAGAAGTCATAAGCCCTCTAGAGATTCTTCAACCGTGTGTGCGGGTGAGAGATTTTAAAAAGAACAAAGTCAGAAGTCCTCCAGAGATTCTGCAACGGTGTGTGTATGTGTGTGTGTGTGTGTGTGTGTATAAAAAGACATGAATTCAAACCCACTCCAAAGATTCTACATGGGTGTGTATGTGTGTGTGTGTGTGTGTGTTTGTGTGTGTGGAAAAGGACACGAATCAGAAGACATCCAGAGCTTCTGCAAGGGTATGTGTGTTAATGAGAGTGCGTGTATGTGTGTGTGTGTGTGTGTGTGTAAAAAGGACACCAAGTCAGAAGCCCTCTAGAAATTCTGAAAGGATATGAATTTGAGAGAGAATGTGTGAGTGTGTGTGTGTGTGTGTGTAAAAAGAAAATAAAATCCGAAGCCCTCTAGATATTCTGCAAGGGTGTGCGTGCGTGTGTGTGTAAAGACACGAATTCAAGCGATACAGAGATTCTTTAGGGGTGTGTATGTGTGAGTGTGTAAAAAGGACAAGAAGCCATAAGCCCTCTAGAGATTCTTCCACAGTGTTTGCGGGTGAGAGATTTTAAAAAGAACAGAGTTCAGAAGTTCTACAGAGGTTCTGCCCGGTGTGTGTGTTTATGCCTGTGTGTCTAAAAAGGACACGAAATCAGAAGTCCTCCAGAGATTCTGCAATGGTGTGTTTATGTGTGTGTGCGTGTGTAAAAATGACATGAATTCAAACCCACCCCAAAGATTCTACATGAGTGCAATTGTGTATGTGTGTGTGTGTGTGTGTGTGGAAAAGTACACGAATCAGAGGACATCCAAAGGTTCTGCAAGGGTATGTGTGAGAATGTGAGTGTGTGTGTGTGTGTGTGTGTGTGTACAAAGAGCACGAAGTCAGAGGCCCTCTAGAGATTCTGAAAGGGTATGAATTTGAGAGCGTGTCTGAGTGTGTAAAAAGAAAACAAAATCGTAAGCCCTCTAGTTATTCTGCAAGGGTGTGTGTGTGTGTGTGTGTGTGTGTGTAAAGACACGAATTCAAGCGATACAGAGATTCTTTTGGGGTGTGTATATGTGAGTGTGTAAAAAGGACAAGAAGTCATAAGCCCTCTAGAGATTCTTCAACCGTGTGTGCGGGTGAGAGATTTTAAAAAGAACAAAGTCAGAAGTCCTCCAGAGATTCTGCAACGGTGTGTGTATGTGTGTGTGTGTGTGTGTGTGTATAAAAAGACATGAATTCAAACCCACTCCAAAGATTCTACATGGGTGTGTATGTGTGTGTGTGTGTGTAAAAAGGACAAGAAGTCATAAGCATTCTCTAGATTCTTCAACGGTGTGTGCGGGTGAGAGATTTAAAAAGAACAAAGGTCAGAAGTTCTCCAGAGTTTCTGCCAGGGTGTGAGTGTGTATGCCAGTGTCCTAAAAAGGACACGAAATCAGAAGTCCTCCAGAGGTTCTGAAAGGGTGTGTTTATGTGTGTGTGCGTGTGTACAAAAGACATAAATTCAAACCCACACCAAAAATTCTACATGAGTGTGATTGTGTATGTGTGTGTGTTTGTGGAAAAAGTACACGAATCAGAAGACATCCAGAGGTTCTGGAGGGTATGTGTGTGAATGTGAGTGTGTGTGTGTGTGTGTGTAAAAAGGACACGAAGTCAGAAGCCCTCTAGAGATTCTGTAAGGGTATAAATTTGAGTGTGTGTGTGTGTGTTTGTGTGTGTGTGTGTGTAAAGACAGGAATTCAAGCGAAACAGAGATTCTTTATGGGTGTGTATGTGTGAGTGTGTAAAAAGGACATGAAGTCATAAGCCCTCTAGAGATTCTTCAACAGTGTGTGCGTTTGAGATATTTAATAAAGAACAAAGTTCAGAAGATCTCCAGAGGTTCTGCCAGGGTGTGTGTGTGTATGCCTGTGTGTCTAAAAAGGACACGAAATCAGAAGTCCTCCACAGATTCTGCAAGGGTGTGTGTATGTGTGTGTGCGTGTGTAAAAAGGACATGAATTCAAACCCACTCCAAAGATTCTACATGGGTTTCATTGTGTGTGTGTGTGTGTGTGGAAAAAGGACACGAATCAGAAGACATCCAGAGCTTCTGCAAGGGTATGTGTGTGAATGTTAGTGTGTGTGTGTAAAATGGACACGAAGTCAGAAGCCCTGCATATATAATGCAAGGATGTGTGTGTGTAAAAAGAACTCTACGTCAGACGCCCTCCAGAGATTCTGCAAGAGTGTGAGTGTGTGGTGTGTGTGTTAAAAGAACACGACGTCAGAAGCCTTCCACAGATTGTGCAAGGGTGCCTCTATATGTGTGTGTATGTGTGTAATAAGACAGGAAGTCAGAAGCCCTCTAGGTATTCTGCAAAGGTCTGCGGGTGTGTGTGTGTGTGTGTGTGTGTGTGTATAAAATGGACAAGAATTCAGAAATCTCCAGAGATTCTGCAAAGGTGTGTATGTGTGTAGGTAAAAAGGACAAGATGTAAGAAGCCCTCCAGAGATTCTCCAAGGGTGTTCTTGTGTGTGGGTGTGTATGTAAAAATGAAACGAACGAGAAGCCCACCAGAGATTCTTCAATGGTATCAGTGTGAGTGTGTATGTGTAAAAAGGACACGAAGTCAGGAGCCCTCTAGAGATTCTGTAAGGGTATGAATTTGAGTGTTTTGTGTGTGTGTGTGTGTGTATAAAGACACGAAATCAAGCGATACAGAGATTCTTTAGGGGTGTGTATGTGTGAGTGTGTAAAAAGGACAAGAATCATAAGCCCCCTAGAGATTTTTCAACAGTGTGTGCGGGTGAGAGGTTTCATAAAGAACAAAGTTCAGAAGTTCTCCAGAGGTTCGGCCAGGGTGTGTGTGTGTATGCCTGTGTGTCTAAAAAGGACACGAAATCAGAAGTCTTCCAGAGATTTTGCAAGGGTGTGTGTGTGAGGGTGTGTGTAAAAAGGACATGAATTCACACCCACTCCAAAGATTCTGCATGGGTGTGATTGTGTGTGTGTGTGTGTGTTTGTGTTTGTGCGGAAAAAGGACACAAATCAGAAGACATCCAGAGCTTCTGCAAGGGTATGTGTGTGAATGTGAGTGTGTGTGTGAGTGTGTAAAAAGAACACGAAGTCAGAAGCCCTGCATATATAATGCAAGTATGTGTGTGTGTAAAAAGAACACTACGTCAGATGCCCTCCAGACATTCTGAAAGAGTGTGAGTGTGTGGTGTGAGTGTTAAAAGTACACGACGTCAGAAGCCTTCCAGAGATTGTGCAAGGGTGCCCGTATGTGTGTGTATGTGTGTAATAAGACAGGAAGTCAGAAGCCCTCTATTTATTCTGCAAAGGTCTGCGTGTGTGTGTGTGTGTGTGTGTGTGTGTAAAAAGGACAAGAAGTCATAAGCCCTCTAGAGATTCTTCAACGGTGTGTGCGGGTGAGAGATTTTAAAAAGAACAAAGGTCAGAAGTTCTCCAGATGTTCTGCCAGGGTGTGAGTGTGTATGCCAGTGTCCTAAAAAGGACACGAAATCAGAAGTCCTCCAGAGATTCTGAAAGTGTGTGTTTATGTGTGTGTGCATGTGTAAAAAGGACATGAATTCAAACCCACCCCAAAGATTCTACATGAGTGCAATTGTGTATGTGTGTGTGTGTGTGTGTGTGTGTGTGTGTGCAAAAGTACACGAATCAGAGGACATCCAAAGGTTCTGCAAGGGTATGTGTGAGAATGTGAGTGTGTGTGTGTGTGTGTGTACAAAGAGCACGAAGTCAGAGGCCCTCTAGAGATTCTGAAAGGGTATGAATTTGAGAGCGTGTGTGAGTGTGTAAAAAGAAAACAAAATCGTAAGCCCTCTAGTTATTCTGCAAGGGTGTGTGTGTGTGTGTGTGTGTGTAAAGACATGAATTCAAGGGATACAGAGATTCTTTAGGGGTGTGTATGTGTTAGTGTGTAAAAAGGACAAGAAGTCATAAGCCCTCTAGAGATTCTTCAACAGTTTGTGCGGGTGAGAGATTTCATAAAGAACAGAGTTCAGAAGTTCTCCAGAGGTTCTGCCAGGGTGTGTGTGTGTATGCCTGTGTGTCTAAAAAGGACACGAAATCAGAAGTCCTCCAGAGATTCTGCAAGGGTGTGTGTATGTGTGTGTGTACGTGTGTAAAAAGGACATGAATTCAAACCCACTCCAAAGTTTCTACATGGTGTCATTGTGTGTGTGTGTGGAAAAAGTACACGAATCAGAAGACATCCAGACGTTCTGCAAGGGTATGTGTGTGAATGTGAGTGTGTGTGTGTGTGTGTGTGTGTGTGTAAAAAGGACACGAAGTCATAAGCCCTCTAGAGATTCTTCAACAGTGTGTGCGGGTGAGAGATTTCATAAAGAACAAAGTTCAGAAGTTCTCCAGAGGTTCTGCCAGGGTGTGTGTGTGTATTCCTGTGTGTCTAAAAAGGACACGAAATCAGAAGTCCTCCAGAGATTCTGCAAGGTTGTGTGTATGTGTGAGGGTGTGTGTAAAAAGGACATGAATTCAAACCCACTCCAAAGATTCTACGTGGGTGTGATTGTTTCTGTGTGTATGTTTCTGTGTGGAAAAAGACACGAATCAGAAGACATCCAGAGCGTCTGCAACGGTATGTGTCTGAATGTGAGTGTGTGTGTGGGTGTGTAAAAAGGACATGAAGTCAGAAGCCCTGCATATATAATGCAAGCATGTGTGTGTGTAAAAAGAACTCTACGTCAGACGCCCTCCAGAGATTCTGCAAGAGTGTGAGTGTGTGGTGTGTGTGTTAAAAGGACACGACGTCAGAAGCCTTCCACAGATTATGCAAGGGTGCCTCTATATGTGTGTGTATGTGTGTAATAAGACAGGAAGTCAGAAGGCCTGTAGGTATTCTGCAAAGGTCTGCGTGTGTGTGTGTGTGTATAAAAAAGACAAGAATTCAGAAACCTCCAGAGATTCTGCAAAGGTGTGTATGTGTGTAGGTAAAAAGGACAAGATGTAAGAAGCCCTCCAGAGATTCACCAAGGGTGTTCTTGTGTGTGGGTGTGTATGTAAAAATGAAATGAACGAGAAGCCCACCAGAGATTCTTCAATGGTATCAGTGTGAGTGTGTATGTGTAAAAAGGACACGAAGTCAGAAGCCCTCTAGAGATTCTGTAAGGGTATGGATTTGAGTGTTTGTGTGTGCGTGTGTGTAAAGACACGAATTCAAGCGATACAGAGATTCTTTATGGGTGTGTATGTGTGAGTGTGTAAAAAGGACAAGAATCATAAGCCCCCTAGAGATTTTTCTACAGTGTGTGCGGGTGAGAGGTTTCATAAAGAACAAAGTTCAGAAATTCTCCAGAGGTTCGGCCAGGGTGTGTGTGTGTATGCCTGTGTGTCTAAAAAGGACACGAAATCAGAAGTCCTCCAGAGATTCTGCAAGGGTGTGTGTGTGAGGGTGTGTGTAAAAAGGACATGAATTCAAACCCACTCCAAAGATTCTACATGGGTGTGATTGTGTGTGTGTGTGTGTGTGTGGAAAAAGGACACAAATCAGAAGACATCCAGAGCTTCTGCAAGGGTATGTGTGTGAATGTGAGTGTGAGTGTGTAAAAAGAACACGAAATCAGAAGCCCTGCATATATAATGCAAGAATGTGTGTGTGTAAAAAGAACACTACGTCAGATGCCCTCCAGAGATTCTGCAAGAGTGTGAGTGTGTGGTGTGTGTGTTAAAAGGACACGACGGCAGAAGCCTTCCAGAGATTGTGCAAGGGTGCCTGTATGTGTGTGTATGTGTGTGATAAGACAGGAAGTCAGAAGCTCTCTAGGTATTCTGCAAAGGTCTGCGTGTGTGTGTGTGTGTGTGTGTGTGTGTGTAAAAAGGACAAGAAGTCATAAGCCCTCTAGAGATTCTTCAACGATGTGTGCGGGTGAGAGATAATAAAAAAAACAAAGGTCAGAAGTTCTCCAGAGGTTCTGCCAGGGTGTGAGTGTGTATGCCTGTGTCCTAAAAAGGACACGAAATCAGAAGTCCTCCAGAGATTCTGAAAGTGTGTGTTTATGTGTGTGTGCGTGTGTAAAAAGGACATGAATTCAAACCCACCCCAAAGATTCTACATGAGTGCGATTGTGTATGTGTGTGTGTGTGTGTGTGTGGAAAAAGTACACTAATCAGAGGACATCCAGGGGTTCTGCAAGGGTATGTGTGAGAATGTGAGTGTGTGTGTGTGTGTGTGTGTGTGTGTGTACAAAGAGCACGAAGTCAGAGGCCCTCTAGAGATTCTGAAAGGGTATGAATTTGAGAGAGTGTGTGTGTGTGTGTGTAAAAAGAAAACAAAATCATAAGCCTTCTAGTTATTCTGCAAGGGTGTGCGTGTGTGTGTGTGTGTAAAGACATGAATTCAAGGGATACAGAGATTCTTTAGGGGTGTGTATGTGTTAGTGTGTAAAAAGGACAAGAAGTCATAAGCCCTCTAGAGATTCTTCAACAGTTTGTGCGGGTGAGAGATTTCATAAAGAACAGAGTTCAGAAGTTCTCCAGAGGTTCTGCCAGGGTGTGTGTGTGTATGCCTGTGTGTCTAAAAAGGACACGAAATCAGAAGTCCTCCAGAGATTCTGCAAGGGTGTGTGTATGTGTGTGTGCGTGTGTAAAAAGGACATGAATTCAAACCCACTCCAAAGATTCTACATGGGTGTCATTGTGTGTGTGTGTGTGGAAAAAGGACACGAATCAGAAGAAATCCAGACGTTCTGCAAGGGTATGTGTGTGAATGTGAGTATGTGTGTGTGTGTGTTTGTGTGTGTGTGTGTGTGTGTAAAAAGGACACGAAGTCATAAGCCCTCTAGAGATTCTTCAACAGTGTGTGCGGGTGAGAGATTTCATAAAGAACAAAGTTCAGAAATTCTCCAGAGGTTCTGCCAGGGTGTGTGTGTGTATTCCTGTGTGTCTAAAAAGGACACGAAATCAGAAGTCCTCCAGAGATTCTGCAAGGTTGTGTGTATGTGTGAGGGTGTGTGTAAAAAGGACATGAATTCAAGCCCACTCCAAAGATTCTACATGGGTGTGATTGTTTCTGTGTGTGTGTGTTTGTGTGTGTGGAAAAAGTACACGAATCAGAAGACATCCAGAGGTTCTGGAGGGTATGTGTGTGAATGTGAGTGTGCGTGTGTGTGCGTGTGTAAAAAGGACACGAAGTCAGAAGCCCTCTAGTGATTCTGAAAGGGTTTGGCTTGAGAGAGTGTGTGTGTGTAAAAAGAAAACAAAATTCTAAGCCCTCTAGTTAATCTGCAAGTGTGTGTGTGTGTGTGTGTGTGTGTGTAAAGACACGAATTCAAGCGATACAGAGATTCTTTTGGGGTGTGTATATGTGAGTGTGTAAAAAGGACAAGAAGTCATAAGCCCTCTAGAGATTCTTCAACCGTGTGTGCGGGTGAGAGATTTTAAAAAGAACAAAGTCAGAAGTCCTCCAGAGATTCTGCAACGGTGTGTGTATGTGTGTGTGTGTGTGTGTGTGTGTATAAAAAGACATGAATTCAAACCCACTCCAAAGATTCTACATGGGTGTGTATGTGTGTGTGTGTGTGTGTGTTTGTGTGTGTGGAAAAGGACACGAATCAGAAGACATCCAGAGCTTCTGCAAGGGTATGTGTGTTAATGAGAGTGCGTGTATGTGTGTGTGTGTGTGTGTGTGTGTAAAAAGGACACCAAGTCAGAAGCCCTCTAGAAATTCTGAAAGGATATGAATTTGAGAGAGAATGTGTGAGTGTGTGTGTGTGTGTGTGTAAAAAGAAAATAAAATCCGAAGCCCTCTAGATATTCTGCAAGGGTGTGCGTGCGTGTGTGTGTAAAGACACGAATTCAAGCGATACAGAGATTCTTTAGGGGTGTGTATGTGTGAGTGTGTAAAAAGGACAAGAAGCCATAAGCCCTCTAGAGATTCTTCCACAGTGTTTGCGGGTGAGAGATTTTAAAAAGAACAGAGTTCAGAAGTTCTACAGAGGTTCTGCCCGGTGTGTGTGTTTATGCCTGTGTGTCTAAAAAGGACACGAAATCAGAAGTCCTCCAGAGATTCTGCAATGGTGTGTTTATGTGTGTGTGCGTGTGTAAAAATGACATGAATTCAAACCCACCCCAAAGATTCTACATGAGTGCAATTGTGTATGTGTGTGTGTGTGTGTGTGTGGAAAAGTACACGAATCAGAGGACATCCAAAGGATCTGCAAGGGTATGTGTGAGAATGTGAGTGTGTGTGTGTGTGTGTGTGTGTGTACAAAGAGCACGAAGTCAGAGGCCCTCTAGAGATTCTGAAAGGGTATGAATTTGAGAGCGTGTGTGAGTGTGTAAAAAGAAAACAAAATCGTAAGCCCTCTAGTTATTCTGCAAGGGTGTGTGTGTGTGTGTGTGTGTGTGTAAAGACACGAATTCAAGCGATACAGAGATTCTTTTGGGGTGTGTATATGTGAGTGTGTAAAAAGGACAAGAAGTCATAAGCCCTCTAGAGATTCTTCAACCGTGTGTGCGGGTGAGAGATTTTAAAAAGAACAAAGTCAGAAGTCCTCCAGAGATTCTGCAACGGTGTGTGTATGTGTGTGTGTGTGTGTGTGTGTATAAAAAGACATGAATTCAAACCCACTCCAAAGATTCTACATGGGTGTGTATGTGTGTGTGTGTGTGTTTGTGTGTGTGGAAAAGGACACGAATCAGAAGACATCCAGAGCTTCTGCAAGGGTATGTGTGTTAATGAGAGTGCGTGTATGTGTGTGTGTGTGTGTGTGTAAAAAGGACACCAAGTCAGAAGCCCTCTAGAAATTCTGAAAGGATATGAATTTGAGAGAGAATGTGTGAGTGTGTGTGTGTGTGTGTGTAAAAAGAAAATAAAATCCGAAGCCCTCTAGATATTCTGCAAGGGTGTGCGTGCGTGTGTGTGTAAAGACACGAATTCAAGCGATACAGAGATTCTTTAGGGGTGTGTATGTGTGAGTGTGTAAAAAGGACAAGAAGCCATAAGCCCTCTAGAGATTCTTCCACAGTGTTTGCGGGTGAGAGATTTTAAAAAGAACAGAGTTCAGAAGTTCTACAGAGGTTCTGCCCGGTGTGTGTGTTTATGCCTGTGTGTCTAAAAAGGACACGAAATCAGAAGTCCTCCAGAGATTCTGCAATGGTGTGTTTATGTGTGTGTGCGTGTGTAAAAATGACATGAATTCAAACCCACCCCAAAGATTCTACATGAGTGCAATTGTGTATGTGTGTGTGTGTGTGTGTGTGGAAAAGTACACGAATCAGAGGACATCCAAAGGTTCTGCAAGGGTATGTGTGAGAATGTGAGTGTGTGTGTGTGTGTGTGTGTGTACAAAGAGCACGAAGTCAGAGGCCCTCTAGAGATTCTGAAAGGGTATGAATTTGAGAGCGTGTGTGAGTGTGTAAAAAGAAAACAAAATCGTAAGCCCTCTAGTTATTCTGCAAGGGTGTGTGTGTGTGTGTGTGTAAAGACATGAATTCAAAGGATACAGAGATTCTTTAGGGGTGTGTATGTGTTAGTGTGTAAAAAGGACAAGAAGTCATAAGCCCTCTAGAGATTCTTCAACAGTTTGTGCGGGTGAGAGATTTCATAAAGAACAGAGTTCAGAAGTTCTCCAGAGGTTCTGCCCGGGTGTGTGTGTGTATGCCTGTGTGTCTAAAAAGGACACGAAATCAGAAGTCCTCCAGAGATTCTGCAAGGGTGTGTGTATGTGTGTGTACGTGTGTAAAAAGGACATGAATTCAAACCCACTCCAAAGTTTCTACATGGTGTCATTGTGAGTGTGTGTGGAAAAAGTACACGAATCAGAAGACATCCAGACGTTCTGCAAGGGTATGTGTGTGAATGTGAGTGTGTGTGTGTGTGTGTGTGTGTGTGTGTGTGTAAAAAGGACACGAAGTCATAAGCCCTCTAGAGATTCTTCAACAGTGTGTGCGGGTGAGAGATTTCATAAAGAACAAAGTTCAGAAGTTCTCCAGAGGTTCTGCCAGGGTGTGTGTGTGTATTCCTGTGTGTCTAAAAAGGACACGAAATCAGAAGTCCTCCAGAGATTCTGCAAGGTTGTGTGTATGTGTGAGGGTGTGTGTAAAAAGGACATGAATTCAAACCCACTAGAAAGATTCTACGTGGGTGTGATTGTTTCTGTGTGTATGTTTCTGTGTGGAAAAAGACACGAATCAGAAGACATCCAGAGCGTCTGCAACGGTATGTGTCTGAATGTGAGTGTGTGTGTGGGTGTGTAAAAAGGACATGAAGTCAGAAGCCCTGCATATATAATGCAAGCATGTGTGTGTGTGTAAAAAGAACTCTACGTCAGACGCCCTCCAGAGATTCTGCAAGAGTGTGAGTGTGTGGTGTGTGTGTTAAAAGGACACGACGTCAGAAGCCTTCCACAGATTATGCAAGGGTGCCTCTATATGTGTGTGTATGTGTGTAATAAGACAGGAAGTCAGAAGCCCTCTAGGTATTCTGCAAAGGTCTGCGTGTGTGTGTGTGTGTATAAAAAAGACAAGAATTCAGAAACCTCCAGAGATTCTGCAAAGGTGTGTATGTGTGTAGGTAAAAAGGACAAGATGTAAGAAGCCCTCCAGAGATTCACCAAGGGTGTTCTTGTGTGTGGGTGTGTATGTAAAAATGAAATGAACGAGAAGCCCACCAGAGATTCTTCAATGGTATCAGTGTGAGTGTTTATGTGTAAAAAGGACACGAAGTCAGAAGCCCTCTAGAGATTCTGTAAGGGTATGGATTTGAGTGTTTGTGTGTGCGTGTGTGTAAAGACACGAATTCAAGCGATACAGAGATTCTTTATGGGTGTGTATGTGTGAGTGTGTAAAAAGGACAAGAATCATAAGCCCCCTAGAGATTTTTCTACAGTGTGTGCGGGTGAGAGGTTTCATAAAGAACAAAGTTCAGAAATTCTCCAGAGGTTCGGCCAGGGTGTGTGTGTGTATGCCTGTGTGTCTAAAAAGGACACGAAATCAGAAGTCCTCTAGAGATTCTGCAAGGGTGTGTGTGTAAGGGTGTGTGTAAAAAGGACATGAATTCAAACCCACTCCAAAGATTCTACATGGGTGTGATTGTGTGTGTGTGTGTGTGTGTGTGTGGAAAAAGGACACAAATCAGAAGACATCCAGAGCTTCTGCAAGGGTATGTGTGTGAATGTGAGTGTGAGTGTGTAAAAAGAACACGAAGTCAGAAGCCCTGCATATATAATGCAAGAATGTGTGTGTGTAAAAAGAACACTACGTCAGATGCCCTCCAGAGATTCTGCAAGAGTGTGAGTGTGTGGTGTGTGTGTTAAAAGGACACGACGGCAGAAGCCTTCCAGAGATTGTGCAAGGGTGCCTGTATGTGTGTGTATGTGTGTGATAAGACAGGAATTCAGAAGCTCTCTAGGTATTCTGCAAAGGTCTGCGTGTGTGTGTGTGTGTGTGTGTGTGTGTGTGTGTGTGTGTGTGTAAAAAGGACAAGAAGTCATAAGCCCTCTAGAGATTCTTCAACGATGTGTGCGGGTGAGAGATAATAAAAAAAACAAAGGTCAGAAGTTCTCCAGAGGTTCTGCCAGGGTGTGAGTGTGTATGCCTGTGTCCTAAAAAGGACACGAAATCAGAAGTCCTCCAGAGATTCTGAAAGTGTGTGTTTATGTGTGTGTGCGTGTGTAAAAGGACATGAATTCAAACCCACCCCAAAGATTCTACATGAGTGCGATTGTGTATGTGTGTGTGTGTGTGTGTGTGGAAAAAGTACACTAATCAGAGGACATCCAGGGGTTCTGCAAGGGTATGTGTGAGAATGTGAGTGTGTGTGTGTGTGTGTGTGTGTGTGTGTACAAAGAGCACGAAGTCAGAGGCCCTCTAGAGATTCTGAAAGTGTATGAATTTGAGAGAGTGTGTGTGTGTGTGTGTAAAAAAAAAACAAAATCATAAGCCTTCTAGTTATTCTGCAAGGGTGTGCGTGTGTGTGTGTGTGTAAAGACATGAATTCAAGGGATACAGAGATTCTTTAGGGGTGTGTATGTGTTAGTGTGTAAAAAGGACAAGAAGTCATAAGCCCTCTAGAGATTCTTCAACAGTTTGTGCGGGTGAGAGATTTCATAAAGAACAGAGTTCAGAAGTT